>NC_091467.1:4282545-4435045 GCF_027789765.1 Dendropsophus ebraccatus
GCCCGCCAGGTATTACATAGGGAGAGAGGACCCTGCCCGCCAGGTATTACATAGGGAGAGAGGACCCTGCCCGCCAGGTATTACATAGGGAGAGAGGACCCTGCCCGCCAGGTATTACATAGGGAAAGAGGAGCCTGCCCGCCAGGTATTACATAGGGAGAGAGGACCCTGCCCGCCAGGTATTACATAGGGAGAGAGGACCCTGCCCGCCGGGTATTACATAGGGAGAGAGGAGCCTGCCGCGAGTACTTACAATCTAAAAGGTACTGGGAGAGAAACAGGAGGTAAAGTACAGCCAGTCAGGTGAAGAATTATTGTAGGTTGTAGTCTACTTTGAAGAGATGAGTTTTCAGGTCACTTTTGAAGGACTTTATGGTGGATGAGAGGGGACAGAGTGCAGCCAGTGATAGTGATTGACAGATTAGACGGAGGGGTGGAGTGAGATGTGGGAAAGATGATTAGTTCTGTTTTCTCCATGTTGAGCTTTAGAAAGTGAGAGAAGAAGGAAGATATAGCCGACAGACGCTTTAGAATCATCGATAGCAAAGAGGTGACATCCAGACCAGAGAGGTAGATCTGAGTGTCATTGGCGTAGAGGTGGTACCTGAAGCCGTGGGATTCTATGATATGTGCCAGGTCAGAGGTATAGATGGAGAAGAAGAAAGGTCCGAGGACAGAGCCTTGGGGAACACCAAGAGTAAGGGGACGAGGAGAGGAGGTGGTGTGGGAGTGGGAGACACTTAAAATGCGGTTAGATAGGTAGGAGGAGATCCAGGAGAGGGCTGAGCAAGTGACACCAAGGGATGAGCGAATTTGTAGGAGGAGAGAATGGTCAACTGTGTCGAAGGCAGAAGATAGGGTGAGGCTTTGGTGGTTAGCAGTTCATTGGCCACTTTGGTGAGGGCAGTAGCCAGATTGTAGGAGGTCGAAGAGTGGTTTGGATGAAAAGTGGGAAGCTAGTTCCTGGTAGACATGTTGCTCCAGGAGTTTTGAGGCAAAGGAGAGAATTGAGATGGGGCGGTAGCTGGATAAGGAGGTAGGCTCAAGGGATGGCTGTTTAAGGATGGGTGTGATGGTTGAATGTTTGTATGGAGATAGGAAGACGCCAGAAGTTGACTGATAGATTGAAGAGATGGGTTAGTGCTGGGACAAGTGCTGAGGAGAGGTTGGGGATAAGGTGAGATAGGATTGGGTCAAGCGCGCAGGAGGTGAGATGTGATGTGAAGAGTAGTTTGGAGAGATGTTCTTCCGTGATGGTGGAGAGCGGAGTTAGGCTGCATTCCCACGTTCCGTGATCCTGACGGATCACGGACGTGGAATGCATGTACTGGAGCCCCCCCCGCGCCCGGACAACATCCGTAATTAGATGCTGGGAGCGGGGGAGACTGTATTCATAAGCGCCGCGCTGTAATGAATCAGCCGCGCGGTGCTGTTACTACAGCACAGCGCTTATGAATACAGTCTCCCCCGCTCCCAGCATCTAATTACGGATGCTGTCCGGGCGCGGGGGGGCTCCAGTACATGCATTCCACGTCCGTGATCCGAAAGTATCATGGAACGTGGGAATGCAGCCTTAGTGGGGAAGAGCACTGGACAGGCATGAGGGGGGGCTGAGGGGACTGTAAGGAAAAGCTTACTCTAATGTCATCGATTTTCTGCTTGAAGAATGAGGCAAAGTCCTCAGAGATGAGAGAAGTGGGTGGTGGCAGTGGGGGGCGAGTCAAACATCTCAATTTTCTCGAACTCAAACCGAACTGAACTTTTTACTGTTCGTTCGAGTTAGTGTTCAACTTCAAGTTTGAGTGCCTTTCTGGCAGCCAATCAGTGCAGAGCATATAGATGTGTCAGAAATGTCATTGCTGAGGTGTAGAGGTCTCATTGTTGAAAAATAAGAGACTGCAACGATCAGTCGACATGAACGATGTCGGCTGATCGTTGCACTCTATTCCACAGGATGATTATCGTCCGTAGCGGCCGATATCGCTCGAATAAGAAGGATAATCGTTCCGTGAAATAGGGTCTTTAGTTAGTTAGCTAGTGGGGTGTTTAGCAAGCTCAGGGACTTAGGGAGAAGCGTAGACTTAGATAGCATTTCCCTCTTTATAGACAGCAATACTTGGGTTTGGTAAAGCTGGGTAACTTTCATTATTTTCTTATTCACACTCAGTGCCCAAAAGTCCATTTTTGTCAGTTTTAATTGCTGAATAGTATAAAAAAGTCTCCCCATCTGTCATATGCATCTATCAATCATACATAGAAGTTGCTTAGTTACATTTATCCTAAGTTGGTAAAAGTAAATTTTTGTCAGTTTTGGGGGCGAAATACTGTTCAAATATACAGTGTGTTATTGTCATTGATATATATATTTATATATGTATATATATAATTTGTTATATATACAGATATATACAGTGTATTATTGTCATGCAGATATATATATACACCGTGTGTTATTGTCATATATATATATATATATATATATATATATATATATATATATACTCACTGAATTGTTAGGAATTAAAATATAACTTTTATTTATCCTGTTAAAATTCAAACTAAATAAAGAAAAAGAAATCAATAAACAGTAGTTTTTTTTCACGACCATCATCAATTAGTCCATAATCACAGTTATTTTTTATCCTTGTGTGTAACTGATATTGCACATATATTATTGCACAGTTCCTATTGCACAAATTATATTGCACACTTTCTATTGCATAGATGTTATTGCACTATTTTGTATTGTAATTGCACCCAGTCTCTATTGCACTTTGTTGATTGCACACTTTAAAAAAAAAAAAAAAAAATTTCGTCAATATTGCACATCAAACTAGTATTGCAACAGTCTTTTCCTGTATTAAGGTGCTTTTATATCATTGTCCCTTTAGTGTTTTCAATATTTTCCCAAACACGGGTCTATAGATAATAATTCATTTTTTACTTCCCTTTAGAAGTCCATTCATACACGATATTTGAGCCCTACGCGTTTCTTGTGCGATTAGTCCTCAGGGGCTTGTTGCGCTTGTAATGTTTGGACTTCACTGCAGGGTATCCATGTGGTCAGCTCTGATGATGGCCGTACACTGATTCCTCTTCCCAGGCCTCCTTAAATATAGTCCATGATGCCGCCCCCCTTTTGATTGACGTTCCTCGTGGCCACTCAGAAGCTGTGATGTCCCATCACAGCCCGGTGATCACTTTATTTTGTTTTCCGTCCGGGATCCCGGTCATGTGACTCAACTTCTATCATGTGATAAATGTATCCTGGAACGCATATGCACATATATGAAATGAAGTCATTTAACCCCTCCGGTTTTATGGTGTTGAGCCTAAACGTCCATTGGGCTTCCTTTTGTAGTAACATTCTATTGTAGTCCCCTTGACGTTTACTCCGCTCAACCACTTCCAAAACTTGACACTTCAGTTCATCACTTCTCCCGGAACGCTCATCATTGAAATGTATGGCTACTGGTGTTTCTCTTTTGTTTTTTATATCGCCAACATGCTCACTAAGTCTTTTGCATAAGGTCCTAAACGTTTTACCCACGTATCCTTTGGGGCATGGGCATGTTAGTAGGTATACAATTCCTGTGGTGGAACAGTTGGCAAAAGGTCTCATTTCATACGTCTCACCCGTACCAATACAAGAAAAGGATTTGCTTTGATTGACATGTTTGCACATCGCGCAATGTCCACATCCGAAAGTACCCTTTACTTTCTCCTTTGTTTTTCCTTTTTCTTTTCCGGGTAGGTAACTGTGGACAAGTCTATCCTTTAAGTTTCTTCTCCTCCTGTATGTGATTTGGGGATAGTCTGGGATGAGATGTGAAATCATTCTGTCTGCCGGCCAGTACCTCTCCAATATTTGTCTAACAGACCTTGCTTTTTCATCATAAGTTCCAATGATACGGGTTATTTGTTCTTGTTCTGTGTTATCATTTCTTGGTGTTAGTAGTTCCATCCTATCTCTTTGTGTAGCCTTCCAATAGGCTGTTCCTAAAACTTTACGGGGGTACCCTCTTTGGAGCAATCTGTCTCTTAGTTCAGCTGCCTTAACCCTGAATTCAGCCATGGTGGAGCAGTTGCGCCGACTGCCCCGCCGGTATACCGGTCTTCAAAGACCTAGGGTGGCAGCTGTCCCATTTGAGAATTGTATTCGTGGCTGTCTCCTTCCTGTGTACTGTGCTCATGAGAAATCCCTGATCATTTTTCCAGATTTTTAAATCCAAGAAGGTTATTTCCCTCATGTCTATCGTGTATGTAAACCTGAGGCCCAGATTGTTGACATTAAGAAGGTCCACAAACTTTTAGAAGTTTTCCACTGTAGAAGTCCATATCAGCAGGAAGTCGTCTATGAACCTTGTCCATAGACTTACATGTTGTGACCATTCCAGCAATTCCTCTCCGAAGACGACCCGGTCCTCCCAGCAGCCAAGGTACATATTAGCGCAAGATGGGGCACAGGGACTCCCCATCGCTGTACCCCGCTGCTGGTGGAACAGGTCGTCTCCGAAGAGGAAATAATTGCCTGTAAGTATGAAGCCCAACATCTCTACAATCAATTCATTATGGGCCCAATATTGTGTTCCTCGTAAATTCAAGAAATATTCGACGGCTTGTTTGCCTCCCTCATGGGGAATCGACGAATACAATGCCTCTACATCGAGTGAGGCATATGCGTTCCAGGATACATTTATTACATGATGGAAGCGAGGCCTCGAAAGCATATGCGTTCCAGGATACATTTATCACATGATAGAAGTTGAGTCACATGACCGGGATCCCGGACGGAAAACAAAATAAAGTGATCACCGGGCTGTGATGGGACGTCACAGCTTCTGAGTGGCCACGAGGAACGTCAATCAAAAGGGAGGCGGCATCATGGACTATATTTAAGGTGGCCTGGGAAGAGGAATCAGTGTGCGGCCATCATCAGAGCTGACCACATGGATACCCTGCAGTGAAGTCCCAACATTACAAGCGCAACAAGCCCCTGAGGACTAACCGCACAAGAAACGCGTAGGGCTCAAATATCGTGTATGAATGGACTTCAAAAGGGAATTAAAAAATTATTTATTATCTATAGACCCGTATTTGGGAAAATATTGAAAACACTGAAGGGACAATGATATAAAAGCACCTTAATACAGGAAAAGACTGTTGCAATACTAGTTTGATGTGCAATATTGACGAAAAATTAATGTTTTTTAAAAAAGTGTGCAATCAACAAAGTGCAATAGAGACTGGGTGCAATTACAATTACAATACAAAATAGTGCAATAACATCTATGCAATAGAAAGTGTGCAATATCATTTGTGCAATAGGAACTGTGCAATAATATATGTGCAATATGAGTTACACACAAGGATAAAAAATAACTGTGATTATGGACTAATTGATGATGGTCGTGAAGAAAAACTACTGTTTATTGATTTCTTTTTCTTTATTTGGTTTGAATTTTAACAGGATAAATAAAAGTTATATTTTAATTCCTATCAATTCAGTGAGTATATCTTAATATAGGGAATAAAAACACAATTAAGTACCTGATTTATCAGTGTTCTATATATCACTCACCGGCCACTTTATTAGGTACACCATGCTAGTAACGGGTTGGACCCCCTTTTGCCTTCAGAACTGCCTCAATTCTTGGTGGCATAGATACAACAAGGTGCTGGAAGCTTCCTCAGAGATTTTGGTCCATAGTGACATGATGACATCACACAGTTGCCGCAGATTTGTCGGCTGCACATCCATGATGCCAATCTCCCGTTCCACCACATCCCAAAGATGCTCTATTGGATTGAGATCTGGTGACTGTGGAGGCCATTGGAGTACAGTGAACTCATTGTCATGTTCGAGCAGAACTCGAGACTCATCAGACCAGGCAACGTTTTTCCAATCTTCTACTGTCCAATTTCGATGAGCTTGTGCAAATTGTAGCCTCAGTTTCCTGTTCTTAGCTGAGCGGAGTGGCCCCCGGTGTGGTCTTCTGCTGCTGTAGCCCATCTGCCTCAAAGTTGGCCGTACTGTGCGTTCAGAGATGCTCTTCTGCCTACCTTGGTTGTAACGGTTGGCTATTTGAGTCACTGTTGCCTTTCTATCAGCTGGAACCAGTCTGCCCATTCTCCTCTGGCATCAACAAGGCATTTCCGCCCACAGAACTGCCGCTCACTGGATGTTTTTTCTTTTTCGGACCATTCTCTGTAAACCCTAGAGATCGTTGTGCGTATAAATCCCAGTAGATCAGCAGTTTCTGAAATACTCAGACCAGCCCTTCTGGCACCAACAACCATGCCACGTTCAAAGGCACTCAAATCACCTTTCTTCCCCATACTGATGCTCGGTTTGAACTGCAGGAGATTGTCTTGACCATGTCTACATGCCTAAATGCACTGCGCTGCCGCCATGTGATTGGCTGATTAGAAATTAAGTGGTAACGTGCAGTTGGACAGGTGTACCTAATAAAGTGGCCGGTGAGTGTATATATACCATGGGGGACATTTATTAAGTCCGGCGGTTTCTGCGCCAGACTTAAAAATGTCCCAGCAGCTCCAGCACTACGGAGATTTATGTAGAGGCGGAGTGCCTCTACATAAATCCCGTGGGCGCCTGTGAGCACAGCAGAAAAACCTACGCCAGCTGAGAGCTGGAGTAAGTTTTCTGCGTATCTTTAAGAGAAAACATTAATGAATAGCGCAGACTCTGAGTCCGCGCACCCCGTTCCGCCCCCTCCACACACCCCTGGCGTACCCGTCAAAAAGTGCCGTGCCGAATAAAATCATTCGCAAATCGGCACTTTCCGCCGAAAAAACACATTTCACCACTTGCTACATGTCCCCCATGTGTTATTGTCATACAGATATATATACAGTGAGTTATTATCTTACAGATATGTATATTGTGTATTATTGTCATACAGATATATATATTCACACACACCGTGTTATTGCCATACAGAATATATATATATATATATATATATATATATATATATATATATATATATATAGGAATTTTATACTCCCTGTAAATTCTCTTTCCTGTAGTCCGAAGCAGCAGCACATAATGGGGAAGATTCTATCTTCCTGCAATGATAGGACAGATGGTAACAAGGAATAAAGAGTTAATTGCCCCGCCTATAAGGCCCTATGCTGACCCAGCCTCCTTGTGTACTTCTAACGATCTAGGAAAACATAACCCAAAACACTCAAGGTATGATGCATAAACTTTTATAGGGAGGGTTAGTTTGTGCTGCTGTTTCGGACTACAGGAAAGAGAATTTACGGCGAGTATAAAATTCCACTTTCCCTTACGTCCTAAGCAGCAGCACATAATGGGGATTTAGCAAGATCACATAAAGGGTGGGAGAATCATACAGCAGCCATGAGAACCGGTTTACCAAGATTGGTTGCCCAGAGGTTCTAATGTCCAAAAGTATAAGACCATAATGCAGTTCTGTATATCTGATCAATGGGCATGCACATCTCCTCCACCCAGGATGTAGACATTGCCCTTGTGGTAAGGGCCTTAATGGATTCAGGTACTTGGACTCTCACCTCTTGGTAACACACAGAGTCTGCCGTATCCATCTGGATAAAGTGGCTTCCAATCACTGTTCCTTACTGAAAAAGATACAGATAAAAATCTTCTGACTTCTCTGGTTCTCACTAAATAAACTCTCTCAAGGCTCCGCCCACAACCAGAGAGAGTCGGCACAAGGCTCCGCCCACATCCAGAGTGCTCGGTTGTAAAGCTTCCTCATTGGAGGAATTTAGGCAAAAACAGGTAACTCAATCTGCTGAGTAATGTTGGATAAGGAAGGAACCTTAAGGGTAAAAGACAAAGTCCTGAAGTATAACAAGATATGGTTTTGGCTCCTAATGTCTGAACATACTCCTGCGTTTAGCAGATGTAATAGCTACTAGGAAGCACCTTGAGGGTCAGGTATTTTAATTCAACTAAAGATAAGAACTCAAAACGGAGCCGTGCAAGGTGATGAAGGACGAGTCCCGGATCCCACCTGGGAGTTGGATCCATTACAGTTGCTTTAATCCTTTGCGTAGCTTTAATAAATCTCTGTATTAGGGATTTATGGGACAGTCAGCTGTCTGGAAGAGCAGAGACATGTACTTTGACGGTCGCAGCTTCAGCCCATTCTCAAACCCATCCTGGAGAAATCGAAGGATCGCCTTTCTAGCCAGTGATATAAGTCCAATTCTTCACACCAGGATAGAAAACCTCCTTCACCCTCAGGGAGGTTCTCTTTGTGGGTTCTGCTCTTAACAGCAGAATCATGTTTACCACCAATTCTAAAAAGCCTCAGCTCATCAGGCTGTCAATCATAGGTGGTCCAGACCCAGACACAATCTGCCCTTCTGTGACAGTAAGTGAGGATTCTGGGGAAGTCTCCAAAATGTCCTTTTGGACACATGAATCAGGAGAGAACCACCATGCCTTCCTGAGCTATTAGGAGTAATGAGGCATAATTCGGTCTTGTCCTTACAAGACTACTACGGGTTGTCGTCCCTAGCAGTTTTAGGGAGTAAAAACCACGTATTCTGGCGTTATCCGAAATGGCCATTAGGTCCACGTAAGGGTCGCCATAATATCTGGTGATTTTCCAGACATAATCCGTCCTCATGGGGCAGTAGGTGAGGAATCTGGGAAGTCTCCAAAATGTCTCTTTGGACATATTCATCAGGAGAGAACAACAATTACCAAAATGACCTCTTGGGCCAATCTGTGGCTATCAGGATTAATGAGACTTGATCCTGTATTGTCTTTTTACAAGACTTCTACTTATTGTTTTCCACAGTAGTTTTTAGGAGTTAAAACCACGCATCCTGGTTTTACCCGAAATGGCCATGGGACCAATGGGTCGCTGTAATATCTGGCGATTCACTAGAACATCTCCTGGTCCTGAGACCATTCTTCTGTCAGGGTAATATAATGGCTTTAGCCTTTTACATTAAGGTACTGTGACTTCCCTTGTTGCTGGATAGATCTCTTGGTCCATGCAATAACAGCTTCTGCTTTTAACAGTAATGCTACTGATCACATGCAGCTCTGAAGATGGATATGCACCACTGTAGATGCATTCTTGAGCTTACTCCGATAGCTTCCCCATAGATGGATATGCACCACTGTAGATGCATTCTTGAGCTTACTCCGATAGCTTCCCCATAGATTGATGTGCTGAAGTGGACTGGAGCTCACTTACCGCTCTCATCTCTCACATGTTGGATGACAGCCACTTCTGTTAGGAACAAAGTCTTCTTCGCCTGTTTCACCCTTTGTTAGATAGATTGGTGATTGCCTCCACCCACTTTGAGGGCGAGATTGGTCTGCCACTGACTGAAGAAAATGTTGAGGCCCTTGTATCTGTGGGTATAAACCATAACCCAATGTAGGCTGTTTATTCTTTGGTCCCATACTGACAGCATCTGCTGCAAGGGGATACATATGCCAACCTGCCTATTCAATTCGTTGCTTGCAGACGTCATGAGACCTGACAATCATCATTGGGTGAAGATACACCAATTGGGGAGTTCTAGGAATCCTGACCCAGGAATGGTTACGGGTAGGTGAAAATATAGTACTGTAAGTTTTTGACAATTAACACTCACTCGTGCAGGAAGGAGACAATGGTGATCTTGGATTCTCTCCAGATGGTGACTACAGCTGACATAACATAACATAGAAGAGTGTCCCATCTACTTCCCTTCTTATCTTAGGATAGATATATGTATATACCAGGCCCGGCAGGTAACCTTAGTGAATGTAAAGGGAGCTGAGGTGATTTCAGAAAGATGCAAAGGAATATGCAGTCTTCTCTGTAGCCAGGTATATGCAGGTGTATACAGTCTTCTCTGTAGCCAGGTACATGTAGATATGTGTCTCTCACAACTAGCATGGTTAGTCTCCTTTAGGAGAGGGAGCACAGAGCGTATGTTCTCCATATGGAACCTTCTTTGCTTAGAACTGTAGATCTATGGACGTTCACCAACAACTTACCTTCTTTGGATTGGAAACTGTTGAGAATATGGCATCATAAGGTAAACCCACGGTTGCTGCCAGAGAAGCTTTTGTCACAAGCTTCTTTGTCCACATCCACAAGACCTCTGAGATGGATGATCCCTTTTAGTGACGGATCCATCATTTCTTCCAGTACCTTCCATGCTGGAAACTTCTATAGAATGGGGAACAAGGGAGGATTTCCTTCTCCTTTTCAGACTGGGGCAGAGATTGTACCTTTCTGTAAGGAAGAGTCCTTCCTCAGAGTGTCCCCAATCCATTCAGGTGGATTCTCATGGTACATAGAGTATTATTAGAAAGAACATCCATCTCTGGCTAATGCTGCTCTCCAAGTGTGGAGGGGCCATGGATCGGGAAGCCAAATGTGGAGTGACACATACTCAGAAGTAAGCACTATCTGCTTAAGATATAGCATCTTCTGTAATGGTTTACAATGAAGATACAATCTACAAAAAAAAAAAAAAATTCCACTGCCATCTGGATGTGGGATCTTGCAGGATACACATACATAAGTGACTGAGCTTTCCCAAAGGTTTCCTCACCCTGAAACCTTGGACATTAGATTCCTGCATTAAGTGAGATAAAATGATAATAAACCTGCAACAGGTAAAGAGGCAACAGACTGCTGTGTAGTGCAAGAAAACCAGATACCTCAGAGCAGCTGATACACAACTAGCAATTCTAAGGCTGTGTTCACACAATGGATCATTGTTTCAATAGCAGAACTAATGTAAGACAGCCACCAGGTATACTCAGTACACAACTAGAAACTCTAAAGTTGTGATCATACCCTGCAATATCTACGTTTTACTATTTTAAAAATAGCAGTACTATACAACTCTAGGCGTGCGTACACACAATGCTGTTTCATAGCTTCAATGCAACATTAAATATCAGTAACCGTGCTAGAAAAACCCCCTGATTCACTCAATACACAACCAGGAACTTTAGGGTTGTGTTCATACAATGCAGTCTCATAACTGCACTGCATCAAACAAAAAGCAGAGGTATAGATGACATTAAGGTGCAATCAATACACCACTAGCAATCCTAGGGTTGTGTTCACACAACGAAGTTTCATAACTTTACTGTCTCCTTCAATAACAGTACTGAGAGAAACATCAGGTGTAATAAAAAAAATAGCAACTTTAGGCTTGTGTTCACACAATGCATCTTTCCACAGCAGAGCTAGAGCAAGGAATCAGACATCAGGTGCAATAAATAGCTACTCTAGGCTTGTGTTCACACAATTCATCTTTCCACAGCAGAGCTAGAGCAAGGAATCAGAGGTCAGGAGCAATAATAGCAACTCTAGGCTAGTGTTCACACAATGCATCCTTCCACAGCAGAACTGGAGCAAGGAATCAATATTCACCTAGCAACTCTGGGCTTGTGTTCACACACTGCAGTCTCACAGCTTCACTGCATCCTTCAATCGCAGAACTAGAGCCAGGAATTACACTCAGGTGTAATGAATTACGCATCAGGTGTCACCAATACACACCTAGCAAATCTAGGGTTGTGTACACACAATGCAGCTTCATAGCTTCAATCCAACAAGAAAAAGCAGTGCCAGTGTAAGAAAGACACCAGGTGCAATCAATACACAACCAGCAACTAGTGCAAGAAATCAGCAACCAGGTGCACAAACAGCTCAGTGACCGCACAACTAACAGCTCTTATCTAAGGCAGCATTCACATATAGCAGATCCATAGCTTTCACTGTATTATTACATAGCAGGACCCATACCACATGATCACATAGTGGAACTGTCTCACAGAGCTCGCATAGGAAAAAAAAAAAAAAAATTATAAACTATTATAAATCTCATGAAATTTATATCCATTAGCCAGCACACAGGCCTCCTGCAATACAGGTCAGGCTTTCAGGCAGAGAGCCCGCACAGGCACCATACAGCTCCTCACAAAAACGGCCGTATGACTAGGACTTACCTCTCTAAAGAGCGAGGACAGACACCAGGCAAGCGGCGTCCTGTCTGAGCAGCGCCATGGTTAGCAGCCACGTGCAGCCCGGCAGTGGATGGCGCTATAATACTTACTGACCAGAGCATAGAAGATGAGCGATCACTGAGATGGCGGCTGCTTCCATAAGAAAAATAAAATCTTTGCTCTGCACACAACAGAGCAGGATAGAAAACAAAATACATATACAAAATAACTCTCCCTCTCCACACGACCATGTGGAAAAGAAGAATTATTGGAAGGAGAGCAGAGAAACACACATAGGCCTGCTCCCTGCTCTCCTCCTACCACCTGTCCTACAGGACACACATAGGCCTGCTCCCTGCTCTCCTCCTACCACCTGTCCTACAGGACACACATAGGCCTGCTCCCTGCTCTCCTCCTACCACCTGTCCTACAGGACACACATAGGCCTGCTCCCTGCTCTCCTCCTACCACCTGTCCTACAGGACACACATAGGCCTGCTCCCTGCTCTCCTCCTACCACCTGTCCTACAGGACACACATAGGCCTGCTCCCTGCTCTCCTCCTACCACCTGTCCTACAGGACACACATAGGCCTGAGCCTGCTCTCCTACCACCTGTCCCACAGGACACACATAGGCCTGAGCCTGCTCTCCTACCACCTGTCCCACAGGACACACATAGGCCTGAGCCTGCTCCCCTCCTACCACCTGTCCTACAGGACACACATAGGCCTGAGCCTGCTCTCCTACCACCTGTCCCACAGGACACACATAGGCCTGAGCCTGCTCCCCTCCTACCACCTGTCATACAGGACACACATAGGCCTGAGCCTGCTCTCCTACCACCTGTCCCACAGAAGGACAGAAAAAAACACAAGGAGGCTGGGTCAGCATAGGGCCTTATAGGCGGGGCAATTAACTCTTTATTCCTTGTTACCATCTGTCCTATCATTGCAGGAAGATAGAATCTTCCCCATTATGTGCTGCTGCTAAGGACGTAAGGGAAATAAATATATATATATATATATATATATATATATATATATATATACCGTGTGTTATTGTCATACAGATATATATATACCGTGTGTTATTGTCATAGATATATATAGTGTTATTGTCATACAGATATATATATACACCGTGTGGTATTGTCATACAGATATATATAAATGACAATAACAAACGGTATATAAATATCTGTATGACAATAACACACAGTATATATATATATATATATATATCTGTATGACAATAATACATGGTATATAAATCTGTCTGACAATAACACGGTATATATAAATCTGTATGACAATAACACACGGTATATAAAAATCTGTATGACAATAACACACGGTATGTATATATAATTTTTTTTGCATTAACCCTTAGGGGACACAGCCAGTTTTCATTTTTGCGTTTTCGTTTTTCCCTCCTCGTGTATATAAGGCCATAGCGCCTGCATTTTTCCACCTAGAGACCCAAATGAGCCCTTATTTTTTGCGCAACTAATTGTACTTTGCTATGGCAGATGTAATTTTTGCCTAAAATGTGCCGGGAAACCAGGAAAAAATTATATGTGTGGTGAAATTGAAAAAAAAAAATGTTGTTTTTTTTATTTGGGGGGGGGGGGGGGGGGGGTTGTTTTTACTCCGTTCGCCCTGGGGTAAAACTGACTCGTTATATATGTTCCTTAAGTTGTTACGATTACAACGATATGTAACATGTATAACTTTTATTTGATTTGATGGCTTGTAAAAAATTAAAACCTTTTAAAGAAAATATATGTTCCTTAAAATCGCTCCATTCCCAGGGTTATAGCGCTTTTATCCTTTGGTCTATGGGTCTGTGTGAGGTGTCATTTTTTGCGCCATGATTTGATCTTTCTATCGGTACCTTGATTGCGCATATATGACTTTTTGATCGCTTTTTATTACAATTATTCTGGATTTGATGCGACCAAAAATGCGCTGACGCCGTTTACCGTGTGAGATCAGGAATGTGATTAATTAATAGTTCGGGCGATTACGCATTCGGCGATAGCAAACATGTTTGTTTATTAATTAATTTATTTATTTTTATTTATAAAATGGGGAAAGGGGGGTGATTCAGACTTTTATTAGGGGAGGGGATTTTGTGTTATTAAAAATACATTTTTCTTTTACTTTACACATATACTAGAAGCCCCCTGGGGTTGGGGTTATTCCCCCTGGGGTTAGGGTTATTCCCCCTGGGGGACTTCTAGTATATGCACTCTGATCTCTCATAGAGATCCATGCAGTATAGTTATACTGCATGAATCCATGAGATCGGTGTTCTATTGCTTTTGGCTGCTGCAGCCAAAAGCAATAGAATGCCGAGCCGGGATCAGCGCCATTACGGCGCAGACCCCGGCCCGGGATGGATGCGGGGATCGCCCCCCCGCAATCGCGCCGCAGGGGGGCGATCCCCCCACTAGACCACCAGGGATGGATATGAGCAAGTATTTAGAAGCAGCTGTCAACTTTGACAGCTGCTTCTAAGTACTTAATTAGTGGGCACGGCGATCGGACCGTGCCCACTAATAGCCGCGATCCCGGGCTACATGCGGCACTGGGATCGCGGCAGTTCAGAGGGGGGTCGCCGCGCGACCCCCCTCTGAACTCCCATAGCGGCACAAGAACGTTCAGTAACGTCCTGGTGCAGCTATGGGTTAATAAATAGCTCACCCATAGCTTTCCAACTTTCCAATATCAAAGCTGCAAGATGCTGGGAAAGCTGGGTGACCTCCATTATACTGACTACTATACAAGATGCTGGGAAAGCTGGGTGACCTCCATTATACTGACTACTATACAAGATGCTGGGAAAGCTGGGTGACCTCCATTATACTGACTACTATACATGAGGCTTGTTCCATCTATCCAGTTTCCTCTTCTGGATTGAAATTCCAGCTTCTCCTCACCTGTATAGGTATAAAAATTAACCCAAACATCTCCTATTGACTTTAATGGGTTTGAAGTTCGAGTCGAACTTCAAACCAAACACCACTACTGTTCGAGTTTTGACTCGAACATTTTACTGTTCGATCATCACTAGTCAAGAGCTGAGGTAATTGTGGAATTGTAGAAGGTTGCGGTTGTGTCAGTGTCATTCAGAGAGTATATGGTGGAGAATGGAATGAGGGAGTCAGAGAGTGTTTGAATGTAAAGGTATCAAAGGTTCCTGCGAGGATGGGCGAGGTTCTGGACTTCTCAGCTATCCCGCCATGTTGATGCAGAGGCTCTCCTTTTACCACTCACTGCAATGACTGTGTACTTCCTTCTTTCCCTTCTCTCCTATACTGCACTGTTACTGGAGATACTCAGCTTCTAACTCCTCTAAATGTAGAAAATAAAAGTCTAGTCTCTTGGGTCACAGATAGTAACAATCCACACAAACAATATAATATTGGTGGAACATCTGCTATACTTCTGAACCAGTGAAGACAAGAACATGATCAAGTGCAATTACATCTCCATCGTGCCAGCATGGCAACACTACAATTACAATTTATCTTCTCCATGGTGGTCTAGTGGCTAGGACATTACCTGCATGACCCATCTTATCCCTGGTGGTCTAGTGGCTAGGACATTGCCTGCATGACCCATCTTCTCCCTGGTGGTCTAGTGGCTATGACATTGCCTGCATGACCCATCTTCTCCCTGGTGGTCTAGTGGCTAGGACATTGCCTGCATGACCCATCTTCTCCCTGGTGGTCTAGTGGCTAGGACATTACCTGCATGACCCATCTTCTCCCTGGTGGTTTAGTGGCTAGGACATTGCCTGTATGAGCCATCTTCTCTATGGTGGTTTAGTGGCTAGGACATTGCCTGCATCAGCCACCTTCTCCCTGGTGGTCTAGTGGCTAGGACATTGCCTGCATGACCCATCTTCTCCCTGATGGTCTAGTGGCTAGGACATTGCCTGCATGACCCATCTTCTCCCTGGTGGTCTAGTGGCTATGACATTGCCTGCATGACCCATCTTCTCCCTGGTGGTCTAGTGGCTAGGACATTGCCTGCATGACCCATCTTCTCCCTGGTGGTGTAGTGGCTAGGACATTACCTGCATGACCCATCTTCTCCCTGGTGGTTTAGTGGCTAGGACATTGCCTGTATGAGCCATCTTCTCTATGGTGGTTTAGTGGCTAGGACATTGCCTGCATCAGCCACCTTCTCCCTGGTGGTCTAGTGGCTAGGACATTGCCTGCATGACCCATCTTATCCCTGGTGGTCTAGTGGCTAGAACATTACCTGCATGAGCCACCTTCTCCCTGGTGGTCTAGTGGCTAGAACATTACCTGCATGAGCCATTTTCTCCCTGGTGGTTTAGTGCCTAGGACATTGCCTGCATGAGCCATCTTCTCCCTGGTGTTCTAGTGGCTAGGACATTACCTGCATGACCCATCTTCTCCCTGGTGGTCTAGTGGCTATGACATTGCCTGCATGACCCATCTTCTCCCTGGTGGTCTAGTGGCTAGGACATTACCTGCATGACCCATCTTCTCCCTGGTGGTTTAGTGGCTAGGACATTGCCTGTATGAGCCATCTTCTCTATGGTGGTTTAGTGGCTAGGACATTGCCTGCATCAGCCACCTTCTCCCTGGTGGTCTAGTGGCTAGGACATTGCCTGCATGACCCATCTTATCCCTGGTGGTCTAGTGGCTAGAACATTACCTGCATGAGCCACCTTATCCCTGGTGGTCTAGTGGCTAGAACATTACCTGCATGAGCCACCTTCTCCCTGGTGGTTTAGTGCCTAGGACATTGCCTGCATGACCCATCTTATCCCTGGTGGTCTAGTGGCTAGGACATTACCTGTATGACCCATTTTCTCCCTGGTGTTCTAGTGGCTAGGACATTACCTGCATGACCCATCTTCTCCCTGGTGTTCTAGTGGCTAGGACATTACCTGCATGACCCATCTTCACCCTGGAGGTCTAGTGGCTAGGACATTACCTGCAGGAGCCATCTTCTCCCTGGTGGTCTAGTGGCTGGGACATTACCTGCATGACCCATCTTCTCCCTGGTGTTCTAGTGGCTAGGACATTACCTGCATGACCCATCTTCTCCCTGGTGTTCTAGTGGCTAGGACATTGCCTGTATGACCCATCTTCTCCCTGGTGGTCTAGTGGCTGGGACATTACCTACATGAGCTGTCACCAATACTATAGACACGTGTTCAGTGCTTATTGCTGCTGACATCACATGAGACAAATCCCGGAATCCAACTGTGACTTATTAAGAAGGAAGCGACATATGAGAAGGCAAAACTGTTATTTCAAGTCCCGCTGAGCGATGAAAAGATTACAAGACGGCCTGTCCTGAGCTGAAGGAACAACACGAGGCAGATAAAGCCGCACACTGAGCAGGGAGCCATTGTCCCGGAGACCAGAGAAGCTTCATCCTACAGGACAACTGGAAATCCTGTCACCTTACGGCCGCTCAGAAGACGCACACATTTCTTCACAGACATAGAAGGGAGTGATAGAGCCTGGGGGAAGCCTCCATGCTTTACACTACTGGCTGCATCCCAAGAACTGAGGGTGGTGTATAATAGCAATAAAGGTTACTATCACTAAGTACTTAAAGGAGAACTCCGGCCAAGTGTAAAAATCCAGGGAAGGCGGGGAGAAGTAAAAACACAATAATGAAGCTATACTTACCCAACTCGATACCCCCGCAGCACAGTGCCACTGCTCACTGTTACCTGTCAGTCTTCTGTATCTCTCAGACCTGTGACAGCACAACCCATCTCAGAAACACCCACTCAGCCAATCAGTGACTGAGGAGGGACACCACTGCTGTCACTGATTGGCTGGGCCCGGGAGATCCAGGAGAATGGAGGCTGACAGTGAGCTGGTGGCATTGTGCTGCGGGGGCATTGAGATCGGTAAGTATAACTTTATTACTATGTTTCCAGCACCCCTGCCCTCCCTGGATTTTTACATTTGGCCGGAGTTCTCCTTTAAATGGAATCTGTCAGTGTTATATCATGCTCATCATGTATTCCTCCTCCCTCCCCAAATATCCCTTACTTCACTGAGTGACACAGCTGGTAGTTTGAAGCCAAGGCGTGTATGTCAGTCAGTCAGGGAGGGGTGGGGGAGGAGGCATGCTGCTGTGGCCCCTTTTCACACTTTGGCCATGTTCACACATTGTGAAACATCAGCCAGTGTTTGTGAAGTTCATCCCAGCTGGTACCGCACAGTACTGGTCGGATGATCTTCCTTTGTGCTGAATTGGGCGCATCCCAATTAACCATAGCCAACAATGGAGCGTGCAGCCGGAGCCGCACGCTCCATTGTGTGACTATTAAAAACTCCTTTCTACTACACAGTGTCTTTAGACACTATTTTCTTAAACACAACTCTGATCGTAGTAGTTTGAGACTCACCGTTCTGGAGGTTATAGCAGAAAGTGTTCCTAACAGAAATAAGCAACTTATAAATAGGGAATCCTATTGGATCTTTAGAATATGCTCTTTGTCACCAGATGGTTTAAATGAGATACTGGAAAATACGAAGGTTTAACTATCAAGATTGTTTGTATATGGTATATTTTCTATACTTTTTTATACATTTTTTATAGACATATGTATTATTTTAATTGAACTTTTTATGATGTGTGGCCCATATATGCTATGTATGTTTTTTTCTGATGCTGTCACAGGTGTTTATGTTGATTGAGGTAGGAAGTTCTTTCCCCTCCCTACTGACGTCACTGGCTCCTGCCTCTGATAAATTGTGCTGTTTGTCAGTATAGTATTATGACTCTTGAGAAAGGAACCGGTGCGGTTCCGAAATGCGTTGAGTCTCTTTAATAAATTATTTTTATTATTTTTACCTTTGTATCCTGCCTTGATTTCAAGTCGGACCTGCGCCCCATGATCTGTGTTGTTTTGGTGTTGGAGGTGTACTTCTTTCTGTTTTTCCTTTGGATATCGGGAGTGGCTGCGGTCGGCTACATATGTGTTCACGAGTGTTGTGCCTCCAAATTAGCACAACCATATCAGGTGAGGGTTGCCTTGCACCCCTACCCCTTTGCACTTTATCCCTCTGATCCTCGCTATGGAGCGCTGTGCCCTTTTGTTCTGTCCATTGTGTGACTTGTCAGGATTGTGCGGCCACTATTCAATTAATTTATCAAGCCAAAATGGCGTAGTTTGTTGCGGAAAATGACAAGATGCAAATAATTTTATTCGCATTTGGCCTTTTTCCGCCCGGTCCACGAGGGGGGCGGAACAAGGAGGCGCAGACTCTGGGTGCACTTCATTTAACATTCTCGCTGAAAAATGAACAGGAAACCTCGGTGCAGTGCGCCTCTACATCAATCTCCGTAGTGGCGGCGCTGCAGGGACATTTTTAAGCCCGGCACAGAAAACGCAGGACTTAATAAATGTCCCCCTATGTGTATACACTCCGGCTGGGATTCCCTCAGTCTGCAGTACACGTGAGTTTCGAATTAATCACGGCCGTTATTGCAAATTGGCAACAACGGACATGATTCAGAACTTACGTTGTGTGAACATGGCCTTGAACTGTAAGCATGATCTCTAGCTGAGAGGGTCCTATAAAATCAGACTTTCATGAAGCATTATAAATCTTCCAAGGATAAATGTGGATTCATTTCCCAATGTGCTCATGACATTGCGAGGGTCTGTAATCAACCACCTTGAAGTTGCGCACCTGTACGCCTACTTTGTTATCCTAAATCCACCTTTCACTTTAGGGTTAGGACTAGTGTTGAGTGAACTAGCTGAACGTTTGGCTGGTGGCTGGAGCCCCAGAGAGTCCTGGAAAACCTGGATACAGCCCAAGTTCACTCACTATTAACTGAGACCAAGGTGCTGCAGCAAGCGAGCGATGGGTGCTTGTCTTCTGTGTCTTCATAAAGGCACCATTAAAGGGGTACTCCGGCAATAATCTTTTTTCCTACATGGCAGTGATACCATGGGGCTCCCGAGCACCGCCAGACAGGTGTAATTTCATAATTTGGATGCAGCAGGGCAGACAGACCCCCCTCTCTTCCCTATATACCAGCCCTGCGGATGGACATAGACTCTCTATATATGCACAGACATGTCGTTCATGTCAGTGATACCCTGGGGCTCCTGACCTCCGTCACACAGGCGTAGCAGGGGCAGGAACACCCCCCTCTATTCCCTATATACTAGACCTGCGGATGGGTATAGACTCAGTATATATATATCCACAGACATGTCGTACATGTCAGTGATACCCTGGGGCTCCCGACCTCCGTCACACAGGCGTAGCAGGGGCAGGAACACCCCCCTCTATTCCCTATATACTAGACCTGCGGATGGGTATAGACTCAGTATATATATATATATATCCACAGACATGTCGTACATGGCAGCGATACCCTGGGTCTCCCGACCTCCGTCAGACAGGTGTAGCAGGGGCAGGAACACCCCCCTCTATTCCCTATATACTAGACCTGCGGATGGGTATAGACTCAGTATATATATATCCACAGACATGTCGTACATGGCAGCGATACCCTGGGGCTCCCGACCTCCGTCACACAGGCGTAGCAGGGGCAGGAACACCCCCCTCTATTCCCTATATACTAGACCTGCGGATGGGTATAGACTCAGTATATATATATATCCACAGACATGTCGTACATGGCAGCGATACCCTGGGGCTCCCGACCTCCGTCAGACAGGCGTAGCAGGGGCAGGAACACCCCCCTCTATTCCCTATATACTAGACCTGTGGATGGGTATAGACTCAGTATATATATATCCACAGACATGTCGTACATGTCAGTGATACCCTGGGGCTCCCGACCTCCGTCAGACAGGTGTAGCGGGGGCAGGCAGACGCCTCTCTTCACTATATACCAGCCCTGCTGATGGGCATAGACTCTACAGTCATTGCTAAAAGTTTTGAGAATGACACAAATCTTATATTTTCCCATGATCCTCTGCCCTCTGGTTTTTATCTGTGTTTGTTAGATGTTTTTATCACATACAGAAATATAATTGCAATCATATTATGAGTAACAAAAGCTTATACTGACAAGTAGACTGAGTTACTGCAGCAAGTCAGTATTTGCAGTGTTGCGCCTTCTTCTTCAGGACCTCTGCAATTCTCCCCGACTGCTCTCATACAACTTCTGGACCAAATCCTGACTGATAGCCGTCCATTTTTGCACAATCAATGCTTGCATTTTGTCAGAATTTGTTGGTTTTTGTTTGTCCACCCGTCTCTTGATGATTGACCACAAGTTCTCAATGGGATTAAGATCTGGGGAGTTTCAAGTCCATGGACCCAAAATCTCTATGTTTTGTTCCCTGAGCCATTTAGTTATCACCTTTGCTTTATGGCAAGGTGCTCCATCATGCTGGAAAGGGCATTGTTGGTGGCCAAGCTGCTCTTGGACGGTTGGGAGAAGTTGCTCTTGGAGGACATTCTGGTCCCATTCTTTATTCATTGCTGAGTTTTTAGGCAAGACTGTGAGAGAGCCGATTCCCTTGGCTGACCAGCAACCCCACACATGAATGGTTTCAGGATGCCGGTTAGAGTTGGCATGAGACAAGACTGGTGGTAGCGCTCACCTCGTCTTCTCCCAATAAGCTGTTTTCCAGATGTCCCAAACAATCGGAAAGGGGATTCATCAGAGACAATGACTTTCCCCCAGTCCTCAGCTTTCCACTCCCTGGACCTTTCCCCCAGTCCTCAGCAGTCCACTCCCTGGACCTTTCCCCCAGTCCTCAGCAGTCCACTCCCTGGACCTTTCCCCCAGTCCTCAGCAGTCCACTCCCTGGACCTTTCCCCCAGTCCTCAGCAGTCCACTCCCTGGACCTTTCCCCCAGTCCTCAGCAGTCTACTCCCTGTACCTTTTGCAGAATATCAGTCTGTCCCTGATGTTTTTCTGGAGAGAAGTGGCTTCTTTGCTGCCCTCCTTGAGACCAGGCCTTGCTCCAAGAGTCTCCGCAGTCTCACAGTGCACAGTGCAGATGCCCTCACACCTGCCTGCTGCCATTCCTGAGCGAGCTCTGCACTGCTGGTAGCCCCATCCCGCAGCTGACCACACTTCTAAGAGACGGTCCTGGCGCTTGCTGGTCTTTCTTGGGTGCCCTGGAGCCTTTTTGGCAACAATGGAACCTCTCTCCTTGAAGTTCTTGATGATGCGATAGATTGGTGACTGAGGTGCAATCTTTCTAGCTGCGATACTCTTCCCTGTTAGGCCATTTTGTGCAGTGCAATGATGACTGGACGTGTTTCTTTAGAGATAACCATGGTAACAGAAGAGAAACAATGATGCCAAGCACCAGCCTTTTTTTTAAGTATCCAGTGGTGTCATTCTTACTTAATCATGACAGATTGATCTCCAGCCCTGTCCTCACCAACAGCCGCACCTGTGTTAATGGAGCAATCACTGAAACAATGTTAGCTGCTCCTTGTAAGGCTGCAATGATGTTGAAATGTGTTTTGGGGGATAAAGTTCATTTTCTAGGCAAATATTGACTTTGCAAGCAATTGCTGTTAAGCTGATCACTCTGTATAATATTTTGGAGTATATGCAAATTGCCATTTTAAAAACTGAAGCAGTAGACTTTGTAAAAATTTATATTTTTATAATTCTCAAAATTTTTGGCCATGACTGTATATATGCACAGACATGTCGTACATGGCAGTGATACCCTGGGGCTCCTGACCTCCGTCATACAGGTGAAGCAGGAGCAGGCAGACCACCCTCTATTCCCTATATACCAGCCCTGTTGCTGGGCATAGACTCTGTATATATACATTATATATATATATATATATATATATATATATGCACAGACATGTCCTACATGGCAGTGATACCCTGGGGCTCCGGACCTCCGTCAGACAGGTGTAATCATGTAATCTGTAGGTTTAATAATCATTCTACCATCTGACCTCTACTCTATACACGTCCTCCATGAGAGACGACCGGAATATTGATGACGGCTGCGTAGGTTTCTTTTACAAGGAGTAAGAAGGAGCCGGTTTCCTTGACAGATTCACCCCGGAGCGTCTTATCTCCCATTCAAATAGAGGAAGGAGGATTCCCGGGAGGACAAGAAAATAAAGATGGGATTAAACTGCTTCTTGCCGGTGAGTGAATTCTCCGCAGGAAAATCAATGGCGGTGGCTGCCATAATTTCCCCTCATTATAGGGGCGGCCTCTGTATCTATGGCCGGGGCTCTGGCAGGATTAGCACATTAAAGGCCGCACCAGGCTTTGTGGACTTTACATTAAAGGCAGATTAGGAAAATGACGTCCAGCAACGACCTTCCTGCCACAGATCAATAACCATTCTATATGACCAAGGTGACCGGAGAAGGTGCGACGGCTTACATGGGGCAGTATCACCAGGCAGCCATTGAAGGGTCTTCTGTAACAGAGGGGTTCTTTTCCTCCATCCTGTACCCCAATACCTGAATTGCCCCCTATCATCTAAGGAGGGAATCGATGAGCGATCATGGGGGGGGGGGGGGGGGGGTTACATTCCGAATGCTAGACGCATCTTTCAGGCCAAGTCTGCAGGAAATAGCAGCTCTGCTATCCGGGGTGGAGAAGAAATCACATTACATTATGTAACCAAGACTTCTCCCTGCTCCTGTCCCATCCTCACAGAGGCCAATGGGAAAGGTTGTGTAACACATGCACCGCTGTGGGGGTCCCCAATGACGGCTGTCGCGGCACATGCCATGGTTACTGCAGATGATGGAGAATATACTATAAGTATTATACCACCACTATGGTGTAATATTACCCCTATACTACAAGAATGATACCACTGCTATGGTGTAATGGTGATATATTACCCCTATACTATAAGAATGATACCACTGCTATGGTGTAATGGTGATATATTACCCCTATACTATAAGAATGATACCACTGCTATGGTGTAATGGTGATATATTACCCCTATACTATAAGAATGATACCACCGCTATGGTGTAATGGTGATATATTACCCCTATACTATAAGAATGATACCACCGCTATGGTGTAATGGTGATATATTACCCCTATACTATAAGAATGATACCACGGCTATGGTGTAATGGTGATATATTACCTATACTATAAGAATGATACCACCGCTATGGTGTAATGGTGATATATTACCCCCATACTATAAGAATGATACCACTGCTATGGTGTAATGGTGATATATTACCTATACTATAAGAATGATACCACCGCTATGGTGTAATATTACCCCTATACTATAAGAATGATACCACTGCTATGGTGTAATGGTGATATATTATCCCTATACTATAAGAATGATACCACCGCTATGGTGTAATGGTGATATATTACCCCCATACTATAAGAATGATACCACCGCTATGGTGTAATGGTGATATATTACCTATACTATAAGAATGATACCACCGCTATGGTGTAATGGTGATATATTACCTATACTATAAGAATAATACCACCGCTATGGTGTAATGGTGATATATTACCTATACTATAAGAATGATACCACCGCTATGGTGTAATGGTGACATATTACCCCTATACTATAAGAATGATACCACCGCTATGGTGTAATGGTGACATATTACCCCTATACTATAAGAATGATACCACGGCTATGGTGTAATGGTGACATATTACCCCTATACTATAAGAATGATACCACGGCTATGGTGTAATGGTGATATATTACCCCTATACTATAAGAATGATACCACCGCTATGGTGTAATGGTGACATATTACCCCTATACTATAAGAATGATACCACGGCTATGGTGTAATGGTGATATATTACACCTATACTATAAGAATGATACCACCGCTATGGTGTAATATTACCCCTATACTATAAGAATGATACCACCGCTATGATGTAATGGTGATATATTACCTATACTATAAGAATGATACCACCGCTATGGTGTAATATTACCCCTATACTATAAGAATGATACCACCGCTATGGTGTAATATTACCCCTATACTATAAGAATGATACCACTGCTATGGTGTATCTGTGTATTATTCCTGTACTGTAACACCTCCCATACCAGTCAGAATCCGGCACGTTCCATGCTTTAGCACATTCTGTGTCTTTACAGAGAGAACTTCATGTGAATTCTGCTGCTTCCTCTGACGCCCTGAGGACGGGAAAAAACCCTCATTGCCCTAAAGCGGAATTTAAATCAATCTGTTTTTTAACAAAGCGGCCTTTCAGAGAGCGCGGAGAGGCGCAGCGCCTCCATAATGGAGATGTCTGATTACTCCACAATGCCACTCACTCCATTTTATTTTTTTTTATCAAATAGATGGATTAAAAAACAGCAACAACAGAGCCTTGGCAATGTTCCCAGAATGCAGTTCATCGGCTCGTATAGACTTCCAATGTCCCATTAAACCGCAGCAACAGATATAAAACCACCATGCAGTATAATCAGCGGAGCGTCTCGCCATCCTCCTCCTCATACATATTACATGATTAGGGGTCAGGAACGTACTTACAACGCTTGCCTTCTCCGTCCACTGCGTTTATGAACTTACCGTAGGTGCGGAATTATTTTATGATGCTATAAAACGTCACAGTGTAACAGTAGAAAAAGAAAAGAGAGCTCCAACCCCAACAGCAGAAGGCACAAACACATAAGAACAGAGGCCCTCTCTACTAATCACAGCGGTATCTGTACCCCTCTCTACTAATCACAGCGGTATCTGTACCCCTCTCTACTAATCACAGCGGTATCTGTACCCCTCTCTACTAATCACAGCGGTATCGGTGCCCCTCTCTACTAATCACAGCAGTATCTGTACCCCTCTCTACTAATCACAGCGGTATCGGTGCCCCTCTCTACTAATCACAGCGGTATCTGTACCCCTCTCTACTAATCACAGCGGTATCGGTGCCCCTCTCTACTAATCACAGCGGTATCTGTACCCCTCTCTACTAATCACAGCGGTATGGGTGCCCCTCTCTACTAAACACAGCGGTATCGGTGCCCCTCTCTACTAATCACAGCGGTATCTGTGCCTCTCTCTACTAATCACAGCGGTATCGGTGCCCCTCTCTACTAATCACAGCGGTATCTGTGCCCCTCTCTACTAATCACAGCGGTATCTGTACCCCTCTCTACTAATCACAGCGGTATCGGTGCCACTCTCTACTAATGACAGCGGTATCAGTACCCCTCTCTACTAATCACAGCGGTATACGAACGGTGCCCTTCTCTAATACTAACAGCGGTATCGGTGCCCCTCTCTACTAATCACAGCGGTATCAGTACCCCTCTCCACTAATCACAGCGGTATCAGTATCCCTCTCTACTAATCACAGTGGTATCGGTGCCCTCTTCACTATTCACAGCGGTAGCAGTGCCCCTCTCTACTAATCACAACAGTATCGGTGTCCTCTCTACTAATCACAGCGGTATCTGTACCCCTCTCTACTAATCACAGCGGTATCAGTGCCCCTCTCTACTAATCACAGCGGTATCTGTACCCCTCTCTACTAATCACAGTGGTATCAGTGCCCTCTCCACTAATAACAGCGGTATCAGTGCCCCTCTCTACTAATCACAGCGGTATCGGTGCCCCTCTCTACTAATCACAACGGTATCGGTGCCCTCTTTACTAATCACAGCGGTATCTGTACCCCTCTCTACTAATCACAGTGGTATCAGTGCCCTCTCCACTAATAACAGCGGTATCAGTGCCCCTCTCTACTAATCACAGCGGTATCTGTACCCCTCTCTACTAATCACAGTGGTATCAGTGCCCTCTCCACTAACAGCGGTATCAGTGCCCCTCTCTACTAATCACAACGGTATCGGTGCCCTCTTTACTAATCGCAGCGGTATTAGCGCCCCTCTCTACTAAATCACAGATGCGTTGCCCCTCTCTACTAATTACAACAGTATCAGTGTCCTCTCTACTAATCACATTGGTATCAGTGCCCCTCTCTACTAATCACAGCGGTATCGGTGCCCCTCTCTACTAATCACAGCGGTATCAGTGCCCCTCTCTACTAATCACAGCGCTATAAGTGCCCTTCTCTACTAATCACAGCGGTATCGGTGCCCCTCTCTACTAATCACAGCGGTATCAGTACCCCTCTCTACTAATCACAGCGGTATAAGAACAGTACCCCTCTTCACTAATCACAGCAGCATCATAAGAACGGTGCCCTTCTCTACTAATAACAGTGGTATTGGTGCCCCTCTCTACTAATCACAGTGGTATAAGAACGGTGCCCCTCTCTACTAATCACAGCGGTATAAGAATAGTGCCCCTCTCTACTAATCACAGCGGTATTGGTGCCCCTCTCTACTATTCACAGCGGTATTGGTGCCCCTCTCTACTAATCACAGTGGTATAAGAAAAGTGCCCCTCTCTACTATTCACAGCGGTATTGGTGCCCCTCTCTACTAATCACAGTGGTATAAGAAAAGTGCCCCTCTCTACTATTCACAGCGGTATTGGTGCCCCTCTCTACTAATCACAGTGGTATAAGAAAAGTGCCCCTCTCTACTAATCACACCAGTATCGGTGCCCCTCTCTACTAATCACAGCGGTATCGGTGCCCTCTCTACTAATCGCAGCGGTATCAGCGCCCCTTTCTACTAAACAGATGCGGTGCCCCTCTCTACTATTCACAGCGGTATTGGTGCCCCTCTCTACTAATCACAGTGGTATAAGAAAAGTGCCCCTCTCTACTAATCACAGTGGTATCGGTGCCCCTCTCTACTATTCACAGCGGTATCGGTGCCCTCTCTACTAATCGCAGCGGCATCAGCGCCCCTTTCTACTAAACAGATGCGGTGCCCCTCTCTACTAATCACAACAGTATCTGTGTCCTCTCTACTAATCACAGTGGTATCAGTACCCCTCTCTACTAATCACAGCGGTATCGGTGCCTCTCTCTACTAATCACAGCGGTATAAGAAAGGTGCCCCTCTCTAGTTATTATGCACCCATGGTTGACACGAAAGCTTGTTCAGCTACATTAAAAACCAAAATCAGAAGTTAGTATATAATTTGATCAAACCATATTGCCTCATGAACCACGT
The DNA here is from genome assembly GCF_027789765.1 of Dendropsophus ebraccatus. Lineage (NCBI taxonomy): Eukaryota > Metazoa > Chordata > Amphibia > Anura > Hylidae > Dendropsophus > Dendropsophus ebraccatus. Next base: position 4,310,623 of record NC_091467.1, read on the forward strand.
GCAGGTCTTTTGATACATGAGTCCCCACTCTAGCCATGGTGCAGGGTACGCCGGCGACCACCACCACTACAAAGCTAGTGCCCATAGGGTGGAGCAGCCCGGCGGTCCAGCGACCCCAGTCTCGCAGAACCAAGCCCCCAGAGCCAGAGTCACACCACTCCGCAGACACGGCCAGCAGAGGCAACGGTTGTTCACAATAGATGTTGGCTGGCGGCCATTGCCTCTGGTTGCCGTATATCAGACCTGGCAGTTGAGCATGAGGCAATATGGTTTGATCAAATTATATAATAACTTCCAACGTTGGTTGATACTAAAGCTTGTACATAACCATGGGTGCGATGTGCAGCCATTTCTTTGATTCCCAGGTATGTGCATAAGAACGGCGTCCTCTCTATTAATCATCATCAGAACAACTGAATTTACCAATCTGTCAAAAATCAGACTACACTTTAGACTTTAGTTGGCCGTAGCCAAGGCTCTTTGCAGGTTCTGTGTATGGGGCCCTCCTGAACAACCACAAATGGAGGCAATGTGGAAAAGCCGTGTGTAGCAGGTAAGTTCACCCATAATGTGCCGTATACCTATCAAGAGGAGGATTGGCGCACTCCTCTGCACAACGTTGCTTCAGTTTATTGGAGACTGAGAACAATGGTTTCCACACAGCTCTCTTAGAGGGGCAGTAAACAATGAGCTTTGAGCAGATACTGGTAGTGGCATAGCTATCATGAAGGGAGACCATGCAACTGCTATGGGGCCTGTATGGCAGGGGGGCCCGGAAAAGCATGATCTGCCTCCATAGCTCGGTATAGTCCCCCGCCATTTTCCTTGTTCCCCAGACATGAGTGACGTCACTTGTGCGCTGGGGAGCTGGGAAAACAAAGTAACACTGGGGGACTGCGCCGAGCTGGGTGAGTATGTGAGTGGGGAGGTCGCACACAATGCATGGGCCCTGAGATTTTTGCTATGGGGCCCTATGAATCCTAGCTATGTTCCTGGATACTGGGTTTGGTTTTTACCAAACCGAACTACTGGCCCTCTACTGTACTTATGAATAAATGCAGACTCATCACACTGTCGTGTCTTTATTTCCAGAATAAAAAGATTTTATATTTCTGGTTCAAGTGTCAAAGAGGCGGGACCTAGGGTTGTGTGTGCCCTAGGGCTGCAGCACCTCTTTGTTCTGAATACCTGCCCCTTCCTGTGTTACGGATATGAGGGGTCAGTGCACACCAGGCATGGGGAACCTGTGTTACGGATATGCAGGGTCAGTATACACCAGGCATGGGGAACCTGTGTTACGGATATGCGGGTTCAGTGCACACCAGGGATGGGGAACCTGTGTTACAGATATGCGGGGTCAGTGTACAGTGTACACCAGGCAAAAAAAAAATTGCCAGAGTTTCCCTTTAAGGGGTTATCCAGGCTTACAAAGACATGTAAGCTTAATAGGGCTCCATTCATTCTGTAAGGGGCTTCTGTTTTGCTGCAGTGGGGGTAATCTGCTAAACTTACAGCAATCCTAACACTGGATATAACACTTACAATGTAAGAATTCCCAGAGTTACTCAAATCCTGACGAATGGAAAAACAAAGAATATAGGAAAGTTGCAGACAAGACAAGTTCATTTGTCTTGTGTAGAATTTCTATAATTCAGGGTATTTATAGAGCACACTTCCCCTTTAAGTATGACTAGTGCCTGATAAGATCCCTTTAATTACCCTCCTATAAGCATCTCCGCTGCGTATAAGTTAATGCACAAATAATGGCTCCGTCTCCATAAACAGCAGCTACGTCATCCGCATTAACATGTGCCCTAAGTTACTAAGCAACTGGTGAATTTCACTAAGACGATCACGTTATATCATGGGAATTAATTTCGATACCATGGAACGACTCCTGTCACCTTCCGGGAGCTTCTATCTGCCAGATCTCTTCCTCCACAGCCCAGACTGATCCGGACAGATCACAGAGCAGGGATATCGATCGCTTCGGACTCCAATGTGGAGGCCGGGATTGGGAACATTTACATTATCAATTACTAACACAGGAAAGCTGCCATTATGGTGATCAGGATGGAGGCAGAAGCTGGGGCGGCCATGGTTAAAGGGGTAATTCACTAAGAAAAAAAAAAAGTTTTTCAAATCAACTGGTGCCAGAAAGTTATATAGATCTGTAATTTACTTCTATTGAAAATCTCCAGTCTTCCAGTGTTTATTAGCGGCTGTAAGTCCTGAAGGAAGTGGTGTATTCTTTCCAGTCTTCCAGTACTTATCAGCTGCTGCATGTCCTGTAGGAAGTGGTGTTTTCTCTCCAGTCTGACACAGTGCTCTGTGCTGCCCCCTCTGTCCATGTCAGGAGCTGTTACTCTCTGATTAGCACCCTCTTGACTACTTAGCCCAGAATAAGCAGAGATTTACATGAGTAGATGTTATTCTGTAATTTTTCACAAAGAAAATGACATATTAACCCTTAGGGGACACAGCTACATTTGGTGTTTATGACACGACCAAATTTTTCAAATATGACATGTGTCACTTTATATATTGATAACTCTGGAATGCTTTTACCGATCCTTGTGGTTCCAAGATTGTTTTTTGTGACATGTTCCACTTTATGTTAGTGGTACATTTGGGCCACTACCTTTAAGTTTTTTTGTGAAAAACTCCAAAATGTTGTGAAAAATTGAAAAAAATTGCATTTCTCTAAATTTGAAAGTCTCTGCTAATAAGAAAGATAGTTATACCATATAAATTATTGATTAATTCATATCTATAACATGTCTACTTTATGTTGGCAGCATTTGGTGAGCATGCTTTAACTTTTTTTAGGATTTTAGAGGCTGTGATTGTTTAGTAGCAATTTTCTAAATTTTTGTGAAAATTTAAACTGGGATTTCTTTAGGGACCAGTTTAGTTTTGAAGCATATTCTAGAGGCCTGTATACTACAAACCCCCATAATTCACCCCATTTTGAACTCTTCACCCTTTGAAGTATTCAAATTGACATTTAAAACAGTTTTTAACCCTTTAGGCATTTCACAGGAATAACTGCAAAGTAAGTGTGAAAAGTAAAAATTTCCATTTTCTTGGCAGACATTCCAATTCAATCCTATTTCTTTCATACCGCACAGCTATAAAAAGTAAAATGCAATAAAACATTTATTCCTCTGAATCTGCAGTTTTTACAAATACCCCATTTGTGGGTGTAAACTGTTGTGCAGGCGCACAACACGGCTCAGAAGAGAAGGAGCACCCTTTAAATTTTGGAGTGGGGATTTGGTTGGAATAAATATAGGAGACCATGTTACAGTTACAGAGCCCCCCTAGTGCCGAGACAGTGGGAACCCTCCATAAGTGACCCCATTTTGAAAACTACACCCCTTAAAGAATGTAACAAGGGGTACAGTGGGCATGTGGACCCTACAGGTTTTTCACAGTTTTTTGCAAAAGTGGGCCGTGAAAATGAAAAATCACATTTTTCACACTTATACATTGATGAAACCTCAAATTTTTCAAATTTCAAAAAGCTTGGAGGAGAAAAAGCCCCCCAATATTTGTAAAGCAATCTCTACTGAGCACAGAAATACCCCATTTGTGAACATAGAGTATTGTGTGGGCGTACAACAGGGCTCAGAAGAGAAGGAGCACCTATGTCTGTGTGGTCACAGACGTTTACTGACACTTACTAATGGACACTGACTGACGGTTACTGACACTGACTGACGGTTACTGACACTTACTAATAGACACTGAATTACGGTTACTGACACTTACTAATGGACACTGAATTACGGTTACTGACACTTACTAATGGACACTGACTGACGGTTACTGACACTGACTGACTGACGGTTACTGACACTTACTAATGGACACTGACTGATGGTTACTGACACTGACTGACGGTTACTGATACTTACTAACGGACGCTGACTGACACTGATGTTTACTAACGGACACTGACGCTTACTAATGGACGCTGACTGACACTGACGCTTACTAATGGACACTGACTGACACTGACGCTTACTAATGGGCGCTGACTGACGCTGACGATTACTAACGGATATAGACTGACACTGACGCTTACTAACGGACACTGACTGACGCTTACTAACAGACGCTGACGGACGCTTACTAACGGACGCTGACTGACGCTTACTAACGGACGCTGACTGACTCTTACTAACGGACGCTGACTGACGCTTACTAACGGACGCTGACTGACGCTTACTAACGGACGCTGACTGACGCTTACTAACGGACGCTGACTGACGCTTACTAATGGACACTGACTGACGGACGCTAACTAAGATCTCCCTTATTACTGGGAGATCACAGGGGAGGGGGTACTTTTTATTATATGTATGTGTGTGTGTGTGTGTTTTTTCTACAGTATATGGATGCAGGCTCTGATCTTCTCACAAAGTGAGTGATCAAAGCCTGCATCCATGCTCTGCCACGATCAAATACTGTGATTGGCAGCTCTGATCACAGAGCTGCCAATCACAGTATTTAGCAGCATGTACCAGCGTCATCACACAGACGCTGGTACATGCTGCTGCAGCACTGGCTCCCCGTTCCCGGAACTCACTCTAAGCTCCGGGATCCGGGGAGCCAGTGCTGCCAGGAGGAGGGGGAAGGAGACATCTCCTGTGACCCCCTCCGGTGGCGGCTGTAGCGGCGATCCGGGGGGATCATGCTGCAGCAGGAGGGGGTCATAGCAGAGATCGCATCCGCTGTGACCCTCCAGCACATCGGCGGCGGCGGGATGGCCCGGGCGGCAGACACGGCGGGGGGGGCGGGGGCGCTACATCGGCGGACATCTTCAGACACGGCGGGGGGGCGGGACATCGGCGGACATCTTCAGACACGGCAGGGGGGGGCGGAATGGATCGGCAGCAGCTTCCCCCGGATCCCGGAACTCGGCAGAGACCGGGACCCGGGGGTTTACTGCTCGCTTTACCGGTATCAGTGGATCGTTACCGATCCACTGATGCCGGTGATTGGCTGTGCTGGACACCTTCAAAGGGTCCAGGGGCAGCTACACTAAACTGTCAGCTATCAGCTGACAGTTTAGTTTCGGCTTCCGGTCACTGTTTGTGTAAACAGTGAGCACCGGGAGCCGGGAAGTTATAGTACGTCCTGGTGCGGAAAGTAACCTCCTGCCAGGACGTACTATAACGTCCTAGTGCGTCTATGGGTTAAAGGGGTATTCCAGACGTGTACAACTTCTGATATGTTGATGCCCTGGTGGAGAACATAAAATTGTTATTCTCCCTCAGGCATCTCCGGGCCCCCAGCTGAATGATCTCAGCAGTGACAGCATGCTCAGCCAATCACTAGCCCCGATGCTGTCCAGTCTCAGTCAGTGATTGGCTGAGCGGGCTGTCACTGCTGGGATGAGATTATTCAGTCGGGGACACTGAGGGAGAAGAACGTGTTTGTTATGCCCCATTAATCTGCTCATCACTCCTGTTCTATGACATGATGTTCGCAGTTCTACTGCTTTTATAATGGGACAGGTCCCCTTTAAGGCCAAGTTCACACAGCGTGCAGAAATCTGTCGCTAACATTGGATGCTGCAACTGATGTTCCCTTCACATTCTGCTGCTGTTCTGTCTCTTGATTAGCTCCATTCAATGAGGCTTTTCAGGCCCTATTACACAGGGCGATATCCAGGAGCAAGCCAGTGCCGACCTGTCTCCCTTGCTCCTTGTTTCCTGCTTGCTGCCGCTGACAGCCAGGGTGTAAGTGCGGGGGGGGGGGGGGGGGGGGGGGGGGAGCGGCAGCCTCCTATTACACAGAGTGACGGCCAGACGTCCTCATCGTTCTAAATTTTTTAAAACATGTTAAAGTCCACACATCGGCTGATTGTTGCCCTTTAACAGGAGCTATTACACCAGCTGATTATCATCCGTAATGGCCAATTAACGGCCAATTATAGGGGCGATAATCGCTTGGTGTAGTATCTGAGATCCACGCCGGAAAAAAAAACATATACTTCAGTTCCAGGTTAATAAAGTCTGTCCTAGCAAGTTTGTTTGGCTGGAGTTCTGCTTTAAATGGACAGTACCAGCAGACAATGACTTATTGCATTAATAATGTTTTATGCTAAACAGGTTTTTAAGGAATTTTTGGAGACATTGTTTCTAATTTTCAATTTCTCTACCTATATATTATAAAATAATCCTGATATCTGCAGTTCTCATTCTGACCACTGGGGCTTAAACTAAGATGAGACTTCCTGTTGTGTCTGTGGTGATAAGAGGAGGCTGCAGTAAAGTAATCTGTACAGCGTCATGTGACAGCAGTAGATAGAGAAGACAATAACAGCTCCCTGTGGAATGACCTCTTCACAGGTCACAGAGCGCGTTCAGTAATGTCTCAACACACATTACAAAGTTATACAACTTATGCTCAGCCAATCGCGGCTGAGCATCTGATGACACTGCAGAAGGCGGCCGGCACTAGGGACGGTCGGAGCGGTTCGGCCGTCCGTCCGAAGATGACGTCTTGGCACAACATGGCGGACATGCACGACACGGATCAGGTATGTATAATGCACCACACTTCCGGGTACACGTGCGGGGGTGGTGGGACACGGGAAGGGGGCGATTCACAGACATAACATACATTACAAAGTTGTATAACTTTGTAATGTGTGTTATTCTGTGAATAATTTCTTAGCGCCGCACTACCCCTTTAAAGGAAAATGCTTATTCCAAAAACAGCGCCACCTGTGAGCTGTGTGTGATACTGCAGTTTAGCCTCATTGAACAGAGATGCAGTGTCTATAAGATGACTATTGTGTATTGCTGCAGAGCATAGACCCCTGTATTCCTACACTTCTATATATATACACCATCTGGTGAACGCAGGTAGCAACAATGTTTCGGCTGTCACCAGCGTTTCATATAAATCCCCTCAATGCCTCCCTGCATCAGAACAATAAATTGAAATCCCATCAATATTGCAAAAATCTCTCCGTATTTTGGACTCCAGCGGCGGGAAATTTCATCAATCTCCAGAAAGGATTATTAAGAATAATAAAATGTCAGGAACGGGTAATAAAATCATCACTGGCTCCGAGTGAAACCTCACAGCCAGAGATTTATTGGACAACGTGTTTACTTTAAGGGAAGAAGTGTTACACAGATTAACATTGTGTAGGAGAGACGCACCTTCACCGCGCCAGTAGAGAGACACACCTTCACCGCGCCAGGAGAGAGAGATGCACCTTCACTGCGCCAGGAGAGAGAGATGCACCTTCACCGCACCAGGAAAGAGACGCACCTTCACCGCGCCAGGAGAGAGACGCACCTTCACCGCACCAGGAGAGAGACGCACCTTCACCGCGCCAGGAGAGAGACGCACCTTCACCGCGCCAGGAGAGAGACACACCTTCACCGCGCCAGGAGAGAGAGAAGCACCTTCACTGCGCCAGGAGAGAGACGCACCTTCACTGCGCCAGGAGAGAAAGATGCACCTTCACCGCGCCAGTAGAGAGACGCACCTTCACTGCGCCAGGAGAGAGAGAAGCACCTTCACTGCGCCAGGAGAGAGAGACGCACCTTCACCGAGCCAGGAGAGAGAAGTACCTTCACCGCGCCAGGAGAGAGAAGCACCTTCACTGCGCCAGGAGAGAGAGATGCACCTTCACCGTGCCAGGAGAGAGACGCACCTTCACCGCGCCAGGAGAGAGAGATGCACCTTCACCGCGTCAGGAGAGAGAGATGCACCTTCACCGCGCCAGGAGAGAGACGCACCTTCACCGCGTCAGGAGAGAGAGATGCACCTTCACCGCGCCAGGAGAGAGACGCACCTTCACCGCGTCAGGGGAGAGAGATGCACCTTCACCGCGCCAGGAGAGAGACGCACCTTCACTGCGCCAAGAGAGAGAGAAGCACCTTCACCATGCCAGGAGAGAGACGCACCTTCACCATACCAGGAGAGCCGTACATTTGGCTTGCCAGGAGAGCCGGACATTCAGCGTGTCAGTAGAGCCGCACATTCACTGTGCCAGGAGAGAGCCGCACCTTCACCGTGCCAGGAGAGAGACGCACCTTCACCGCGCCAGGAGAGAGACACACCTGTACCACGCCAGGATAGAGACGCACCTTCACCGCGCCAGGAGAGAGACACACCTGTACCACGCCAGGAGAGAGACGCACCTTTACCGTGCCAGGAGAGAGACGCACCTTCACCGCGCCAGGAGAGAGATGCACATTCACCACATCAGGAGAGACAGTCCATAGTGCCAGGAGAGCTGTACATTCAGCGTGTCAGTAGAGCCGCACATTCACCGTGCCAGGGGAGCTGCACATTTAGCATGTCAGTAGAGCCGGACATTCACTGTGCCAGGAGAGCCGCATATTCACTGTGCCAGGAGAGCCGCACATTCGAGGTGCCAGGAGAGACGTACATTTGGCTTGCCAGAAGAGCCGCACATTCAGCGTGTCAGTAGAGCCGCACATTCACCGTGCCAGGAGAGACGTACATTTGGCTTGCCAGAAGAGCCGCACATTCAGCGTGTCAGTAGAGCCGCACATTCACCGTGCCAGGAGAGACGTACATTTGGCTTGCCAGAAGAGCCGCACATTCAGCATGTCAGTAGAGCCGCACATTCACCGTGCCAGGAGAGCCGCACATTCGGGGTGCCAGAAAAGCCAGTCTATCACACCAGGAGAGCCAGTCCACTGTTCCTGCAGAGGGGACCCCAGATCACTTATATGGGGGTGAAGGGATCGTGCTTACCCAAGGATGCAAAGTTACTGAAAGCGATGGATATGTAGTGATAGGGACACAGCCAGCTGCTCTGGGGTCTATGGAGAAAAGCATCTACACAGGGACGTCTGGTGGGGAGCATACGGGAGACCGGTCAAAGATAACACTGTCGGCTGCTGGTTAAAGTGCTCAATGCAGTGACATCCTAGATGCATTGCTCTCTGTGAAATACAAATATGCAAAAAAGGGCCTGTGGAGCCTCATTTAAGAGTCCCGAAACACAGGACTAGCCAGATATCCCTCCGGGAAGGACCCGGCCAAGATCAGTGATCTGTTTCTCTTATGGCTCTACTAGGCATTGCTCCCACCTAGCCAGAATCCTGCTCCACACTGATGAGGGACAACACCCCGAAACAGCTGTATGTGGATGGATACCTGGCCTTGGTTCTTCCCTTGTCATTACACTGACTTATAGGGCCACTTAATATGGTGGTTTTGGTGGTTTCCTAACAGGAGCTGCCTCTTGGCTGGGTCCTTCCCAGAGGGATATCTGGCTACTCTTCTGTTTCGAGACTCTCAAATGAGGCTCCAAGGCTTGTCTGGGGAGAGGGACCCCACAAGGGAGGAGCAGGTAGGGGGACTGTTCTCTGTGTAATAGTGAAAAGTAACTACAGAGACAGAAATCACTCAGCAACAGGAGGAAGATACAGAAGAGGATGTGGAGACAGGTGGAGACATCTGCCAGCCAGTGCAGCGAGAGTGACAGCCATCAGCCAGTGCAGCAGGAGTGACAGCCATCAGTTAGTGCAGCAGGAGTGACAGCCATCAGTTAGTGCAGCAGGAGTGACAACCATCAGTTAGTGCAGCAGGAGTGACAGCCATCAGTTAGTGCAGCAGGAGTGACAGCCATCAGTTGGTGCAGCAGGAGTGACAGCCATCAGTTGGTGCAGCAGGAGTGACAGCCATCAGTTGGTGCAGCAGGAGTGACAGCCATCAGTTAGACAGAAATCACTCAGCAACAGGAGGAAGATACAGAAGAGGATGTGGAGACAGGTGGAGACATCTGCCAGCCAGTGCAGCGAGAGTGACAGCCATCTGCCAGTGCAGCAGGAGTGACAGCCATCAGTTAGTGCAGCAGGAGTGACAACCATCAGTTAGTGCAGCAGGAGTGACAGCCATCAGTTAGTGCAGCAGGAGTGACAACCATCAGTTAGTGCAGTAGGAGTGACAGCCATCAGTTAGTGCAGTAGGAGTGACAGCCATCAGTTAGTGCACTAGGTGTGACAGCCATCAGTTAGTGCAGCAGGAGTGACAGCCATCAGTTAGTGCAGCAGGAGTGACAGCCATCAGTTAGTGCAGCAGGAGTGACAGCCATCAGTTAGTGCACTAGGTGTGACATCCATCAGTTAGTGCACTAGGTGTGACAGCCATCAGTTAGTGCACTAGGTGTGACAGCCATCAGTTAGTGCACTAGGTGTGGCAGCCATCAGTTAGTGCAGCAGGAGTGACAGCCATCAGTTAGTGCAGCAGGAGTGACAGCCATCAGTTAGTGCAGCAGGAGTGACAGCCATCAGTTAGTACACTAGGAGTGACAGCAATCAGTTAGTGCAGCAGGAGTGACAGCCATCAGTTAGTGCAGCAGGAGTGACAACCATCAGTTAGTGCAGCAGAAGTGACAGCCATCAGTTAGTACACTAGGAGTGACAGCAATCAGTTAGTGCAGCAGGAGTGACAGCCATCAGTTAGTACACTAGGAGTGACAGCAATCAGTTAGTGCAGCAGGAGTGACAGCCATCAGTTAGTGCACTAGGAGTGACAGCCATCAGTTAGTGCAGCAGGAGTGACAGCCATCAGTTAGTGCAGCAGGAGTGACAGCCATCAGTTAGTGCAGCAGGAGTGACAGCCATCAGTTAGTACACTAGGAGTCACAGCCATCAGTTAGTACACTAGAAGTGACAGCCATCAGTTAGTGCAGCAGGAGTGACAGCCATCAGTTAGTACACTAGGAGTCACAGCCATCAGTTAGTACACTAGAAGTGACAGCCATCAGTTAGTGCAGCAGGAGTGACAGCCATCAGTTAGTACCCTAGGAGAGACAGCCATCAGTTAGTGCAGCAGGAGTGACAGCCATCAGTTAGTGCAGCAGAAGTGTCAGCTGTCAGCAGCCTGTGGAGCAGGCAGGAGGGTATAGATCAGTGCTTCTCACTTCTAGTCCTTACGGCCACCAACAGGTCACGTTTGGAGGATTCCCTTAGTATTTCCCAGGTGATATCATTATACTCAGTGCATCGGGTATTATCAGTGTGTGGAATATGGGAGTGTATGGGATATCCTTAAAACATGACCTGCTGGTGGCCATGAGGACTGGGATTGAGAAGCACTGACAGACTGTATACATGTAGCAGTCCTCGCCTCTTGCACGGGGACTTGTAGCAGATCTGTTGTGCTGAGTGCGGAGCCCCTCCTCAGTGATGGAGCCCCCTCCTCCTCCTCCTCCTCAGCATCACACAGCTCTGGCTCCGGCACTGGTCGCATCGCTCTCCCTGTAAGCACCTGCACTGGGATCTCTGGCAGTAAGTGCAGCCTCCCCCTCCCTCCATGGTCGGCCCCAAGAGACCCCCGTCCTGAGAGCTGCTGCCCCCCGGACACATGTTGCTGGAGATTACAGGCAAACTTGGAGCGTGGAGCAGCCCAGAGCATCAGTGCCAGGTGAATGCCCGGGCATCCGGGGGGCATAGGGGAGCTCTGCCAGAACTTTACTGACTAGTTGCATCTGGAGAGCTGGGATGTCCCAATTGTCTTTGTGTCATTCATCAGTCCGCTGTGTGTAGATATAGAAGGGGGGAGGGATGGGTGACACTGGTGCCCGGCTGTGTGTAGATATAGAATGGGGGAGGCATGGGTGACACCTCCGGAGATTGGCACTGGTGCCCGGCTGTGTGTAGATATAGAAGGGGGGAGGGATGGGTGACACCTCCGGAGATTGGCACTGGTGCCCGGCTGTGTGTAGATATAGAAGGGGGGAGGGATGGGTGACACCTCCGGGGATTGGCACTGGTGCCCGGCTGTGACATCCCGGGGCTGCCGAAACTTCACCTCCACCGATGGGGCATTAGATGAGGTATAAGAGACCCGGACAACGGCCACTTCTCAGGTAGATGCAACATGTGTCCTGCCAGGGAGGGAGAAACACAGGGGCACTGGTATTGTACAGTGAAGTACTGGGATAGCACTGGGAATGTGTAGTGAAGTACTGGGATAGCACTGGGATTGTATAGTGAAGTACTGGTATTGTACAGCAAAGTACTGGGATAGCACTGGGATTGTGTAGTGGAGTTCTGGTATAGCACTGGGATTGTACAGTAAAGTACTGGGATGGCACTTGGATTGTGTAGTGAAGTACTGGGATTGTGTAGTGAAGTACTAGGATAGCACTGGAATTGTGTAGTGAAGTACTGGTATTGTACAGTGAAGTACTGGGATAGCACTGGGATTGTGTAGTGAAGTACTGGGATCATACTGGGATTGTGTAGTGGAGTACTGAGATCATACTGGGATTGTATAGTGGAGTACTGGGATTATACTGTGATTGTGTAGTGAAGTACTGGGATTATACTGGGATTGTGTAGTGGAGTACTGGGATTGTGTAGTGGAGTACTGGGATTATACTGTGATTGTGTAGTGGAGTACTGGGATCATACTGGGATTGTGTAGTTGAGTACTGGGATCATACTGGGATTGTGTAGCTGAGTACTGGGATCATACAGGGATTGTGTACTGAAGTACTGGTATTGTACAGCAAAATACTGGGATAGCACTGGGATTGTGTAGTGAAGTACTGGGATTGTACAGTGAAGTACTGGGATAGCACTGGGATTGTATAGTGAAGTACTGGTATTTTACAGTGAATTACTGGGATAGCACTGGGATTGTGTAGTGAAGTACTGGTGTTGTACAGTGAAGTACTGGGATAGCGCTGGGATTGTAAAATGCAGTACTGGGATCATACTGGGATTGTATAGTGAAGTACTGGGATAGCACTGGGATTGTATAGTGGAGTACAAGGATCATACTGGGATTGTGTAGTGAAGTACTGAGATCCTACTGAGATTGTGGAGTAGAGTACTGGGATTATACTGGGATTGTATAATGCAGTACTGGGATCATATTGGGATTATGTAGTGGAGTACTGGGATTGTGTAGTGGAGTACTGGGATTATACTGGGATTGTGTAGTGGAGTACTGAGATCATACTGGGATTGTGTAGTGGAGTACTGGGATCGAACTGGGATTGTGTAGTGGAGTACTGAGATCATACTGGGATTGTGTAGTGGAGTACTGGGATTATACTGGGATTGTGTAGTGGAGTACTGGGATTATACTGTGATTGTGTAGTGGAGTACTGGGATCGAACTGGGATTGTGTAGTGGAGTACTGAGATCATACTGGGATTGTGTAGTGGAGTACTGGGATTATACTGGGATTGTGTAGTGGAGTACTGGGATTATACTGTGATTGTATAATGCAGTACTGGGATCATATTGGGATTATGTAGTGGAGTACTGGGATTGTGTAGTGGAGTACTGGGATTATACTGGGATTGTGTAGTGGAGTACTGAGATCATACTGAGATTGTGGAGTAGAGTACTGGGATTATACTGGGATTGTGTAGTGGAGTACTGAGATCATACTGAGATTGTGGAGTAGAGTACTGGGATTATACTGGGATTGTATAATGCAGTACTGGGATCATATTGGGATTATGTAGTGGAGTACTGGGATTGTGTAGTGGAGTACTGGGATTATACTGGGATTGTGTAGTGGAGTACTGAGATCATACTGGGATTGTGTAGTGGAGTACTGGGATCGAACTGGGATTGTGTAGTGGAGTACTGAGATCATACTGGGATTGTGTAGTGGAGTACTGGGATTATACTGGGATTGTGTAGTGGAGTACTGGGATTATACTGTGATTGTGTAGTGGAGTACTGGGATCGAACTGGGATTGTGTAGTGGAGTACTGAGATCATACTGGGATTGTGTAGTGGAGTACTGGGATTATACTGGGATTGTGTAGTGGAGTACTGGGATTATACTGTGATTGTATAATGCAGTACTGGGATCATATTGGGATTATGTAGTGGAGTACTGGGATTGTGTAGTGGAGTACTGGGATTATACTGGGATTGTGTAGTGGAGTACTGAGATCATACTGGGATTGTGTAGTGGAGTACTGGGATCGAACTGGGATTGTGTAGTGGAGTACTGAGATCATACTGGGATTGTGTAGTGGAGTACTGGGATTATACTGGGATTGTGTAGTGGAGTACTGGGATCGAACTGGGATTGTGTAGTGGAGTACTGAGATCATACTGGGATTGTGTAGTGGAGTACTGGGATTATACTGGGATTGTGTAGTGGAGTACTGGGATTATACTGGGATTGTGTAGTGGAGTACTGGGATTATACTGTGATTGTGTAGTGGAGTACTGGGATTATACTGGGGTTGTGTAGTGGAGTACTGGGATCATACTGGGATTGTGTAGTGGAGTACTGAGATCATACTGGGATTGTGTAGTGGAGTACTGAGATCATACTGGGATTGTGTAGTGGAGCACTGGGATCATACTGGGATTGTGTAGTGGAGTACTGGGATTATATTGGGATTGTGTAGTGGAGTACTGAGATCATACTGGGATTGTGTAGTGGAGTACTGAGATCATACTGGGATTGTGTAGTGGAGCACTGGGATCATACTGGGATTGTGTAGTGGAGTACTGGGATTATACTGGCATTGTGTAGTGCAGTACTAGTATCATACTGGGACTGTATAATGCGGTACTGGAATCATACTGGGAATGTGTAGTGCAGTACTGGGATCATGCAATGATAGTATAGTAAAGTACTGGGATTGTGTAGTGGAGTACTGGGATCATACTGGGAATGTGTAGTGGAGTACTGGGATTATGCAATGATAGTATAGTAAAGTACTGGGATTGTATAATGAAGTAATGGGATCATACTGGGATTGTATAGTGAAGTAATGGGATCATACTGGGATTGTATAGTGAAGTAATGGGATCATACTGGGATTGTATAGTGAAGTAATGGGATCATACTTGGATCGTATAGTGAAGTAATGGGATCATACTGGGATTGTATAGTGAAGTAATGGGATCATACTGGGATCGTATAGTGAAGTAATGGGATCATACTGGGATTGTATAGTGAAGTAATGGGATCATACTGGGATTGTATAGTGAAGTAATGGGATCATACTGGGATTGTATAGTGAAGTAATGGGATCATACTGGGATCATATAGTGAAGTAATGGGATCATACTGGGATTGTACTGGTATAGCACTGGGATCTAGAGATGAGTGAACCTTGAGCATGCTGGAGCCCATCTGAACCCGAACTTTCGGCATTTGATTAGCGGTGGCTGCTGAAGTTGGATAAAGCCCTAAGACTATGTGGAAATCATGGATATAGTCATTGGCTGCATCCATGTTCTCCAGACAACCTTAGAGCTTTATCCAAGTTCAGCAGCCCCCGCTAATCAAATACCGAACGCTCGGGTTCGGATGGACTCGAACCTGAACCCGGTTTGCTCATCTCTACTGGGATCATATAGTGAAGTACTGGGATGGTACTGGGATAGTAAAGTGAAGTACTGGGATAGAAGAGTGTAGTGGGATTGCCTGGTGTGCTGGGTGCGGAGCCCCTCCTCAGTGATGGAGCCCCCTCCTCCTCCTCCTCCTCAGCATCACACAGCTCTGGCTCCAGCACTGGTCGCATCGCTCTCCCTGTAAGCACCTGCACTGGGATCTCTGGCAGTAAGTGCAGCCTCCCCCTCCCTCCATGGCCGGCCCCAAGAGACCCCCGTCCTGAGAGCTGCAGCCCCCCGGACACATGTTGCTGGAGATTACAGGCAAACTTGGAGCGTGGAGCAGCCCAGAGCATCAGTGCCAGGTGAATGCCCGGGCATCCGGGGGGCATAGGGGAGCTCTGCCAGAACTTTACTGACTAGTTGCATCTGGAGAGCTGGGATGTCCCAATTGTCTCTGTGTCATTCATCAGTCCGCTGTGTGTACATATAGAAGGGGGGAGGGATGGGTGACACCTCCGGGGATTGGCACTGGTGCCCGGCTGAGTGTAGATATAGAAAGGGGGGAGGGATGGGTGACACCTCCGGTGATTGGCACTGGTGCCCGGCTGTGTGTAGATATAGAAGAGGGAGGGATGGGTGACACTTCTGGGCATTGGCACTGGTGCCCGGCTGTGACATCCCGGGGCTGCCGAAACTTCACCTCCACTGATGGGGCATTAGATGAGGTATAAGAGACCCGGACAACGGCCACTTCTCAGGTAGATGCAACATGTGTCCTGCCAGGGAGGGAGGAACCCAGGGGCTTATACTGGGATCTTATAATGCAGGACTGGGATCAGACTGGGATTTTATAATGCAGGACTGGGATCAGACTGGGATTGTATAGTGCAGGACTGGGATTATATAATGTAGCACTGGGATCATACTGAGATTGTATAATGCAGGACTGGGAACTGGGATTGTATAATTCAGGACTGTGATCATACTGGGATTGTATAATGCAGGACTGGGATCATACTGGGATTGTATAATGCAGGACTGGGATCATACTGGGATTGTGCTAGGATCACACTGTATCAAACTGTATCATGTAACACTGGGATTATACTGGAGTTTTATTGAGAAGAAACAGAATTGTACTGGTACTGTACAGCTAAGTACTGGGATGGCACTGGGATTATATAGTGAAGTACTGGGATTGCACTGGGATTATACAGTGAAGTACTGGGATAGCACTGGGATTATACAGTGAAGTACTGGGATAGCACTGGGATTATACAGTGAAGTACTGGGATGGCACTGGGATTATATAGTGAAGTACTGGGATAGCACTGGGATTATACAGTGAAGTACTGGGATGGCACTGGGATTATATAGTGAAGTACTGGGATGGCACTGGGATTATATAGTGAAGTACTGGGATAGCACTGGGATTATACAGTGAAGTACTGGGATAGCACTGGGATTATACAGTGAAGTACTGGGATGGCACTGGGATTATATAGTGAAGTACTGGGATTGCACTGGGATTATACAGTGAAGTACTGGGATAGCACTGGGATTATACAGTGAAGTACTGGGATAGCACTGGGATTATACAGTGAAGTACTGGGATGGCACTGGGATTATATAGTGAAGTACTGGGATGGCACTGGGATTATATAGTGAAGTACTGGGATAGCACTGGGATTATACAGTGAAGTACTGGGATAGCACTGGGATTATACAGTGAAGTACTGGGATGGCACTGGGATTATATAGTGAAGTACTGGGATGGCACTGGGATTATATAGTGAAGTACTGGGATGGCACTGGGATTATATAGTGAAGTACTGGGATAGCACTGGGATTATACAGTGAAGTACTGGGATGGCACTGGGATTATATAGTGAAGTACTGGGATAGCACTGGGATTATACAGTGAAGTACTGGGATGGCACTGGGATTATATAGTGAAGTACTGGGATGGCACTGGGATTATACAGTGAAGTACTGGGATGGCACTGGGATTATATAGTGAAGTACTGGGATAGCACTGGGATTATACAGTGAAGTACTGGGATAGCACTGGGATTATACAGTGAAGTACTGGGATGGCACTGGGATTATATAGTGAAGTACTGGGATGGCGCTGGGACAGTTCTCCCCTTTGCTCTATGAGATGGGAATCCCTATGTAGTATACAGCAGGGTATATACAGACCCCCTATGTAGTATACAGCAGGTTATATACAGACCCCCTATGTAGTATATAGCAGGGTATATACAGACCCCCTATGTAGCATACAGCAGGATATATACTGACCCCCTATGTAGTATACAGCAGGGTATATACAGACCCCCTATGTAGTATACAGCAGGGTATATACAGACCCCCTATGTAGTATACAGCAGGGTATATACAGACCCCCTATGTAGTATACAGCAGGGTATATACAGACCCCTATGTAGTATACAGAAGTGTATATACAGACCCCTTATGTAGTATACAGCAGGGTATATACAGACCCCCTATGTAGTATACAGCAGGGTATATACAGACCCCCTATGTAGTATACAGCAGGGTATATACAGACCCCCTATGAATTATATCGCTGTGGTGATAGGAGCCCCCTCCTCTGTGGTGTATACGCCCTCCCTCCTCTGTGGTGTATACGGCCCCCTCCTCTGTGGTGTATACGGCCCCCTCCTCTGTGGTGTATACGGCCCCCTCCTCTGTGGTGTATACGGCCCCCTTCTCTGTGGTGTATACAGCCCCCTCCTCTGCGGAGTATACGGCCCCCTCCTCTGTGGTGTATACAGTCCTCTCCTCTGTGGTGTATACAGTCCTCTCCTCTGTGGAGTATACGGCCCCCTCCTCTGTGGTGTATACAGCCCCTTCCTCTGTGGAGTATAAGCCCCCTCCTCTGTGGAGTATACAGCCCCCTCCTCTGTGGAGTATACAGCCCCCTCCTCTGTGGAGTATACGGCCCCCTTCTCTGTGGAGTATACAGCCCCCTCCTCTGTGGAGTATACAGCCCCCTCCTCGGTGGAGTATACGGCCCCCTCCTCTGTGGTGTATACGGCCCCCTCCTCTGTGGTGTATACGGCCCCCTCCTCTGTGGAGTATACGGCCCCCTCCTCTGTGGTGTATACAGTCCCCCCCTCCTCTGTGGTGTATACGGCCCCCTCCTCTGTGGTGTATACGGCCCCCTCCTCTGTGGTGTATACAGTCCTCTCCTCTGTGGAGTATACGGCCCCCCCCCCCCTCCTCTCTGGTTTATACAGCCCCCTCCTCTGTGGAGTATACGGCCCCCTCCTCTGTGGTGTATACAGTCCTCTCCTCTGTGGTGTATACGCCCCCCTCCTCTGTGGTGTATACGGCCCCCTCCTCTGTGGTGTATACAGTCCTCTCCTCTGTGGAGTATACGGCCCCCTCCTCTGTGGTGTATACGGCCCCCTCCTCTGTGGTGTATACAGTCCTCTCCTCCATTGTGTATACAGTCCCCTCCTCTGTGGACTAGATCCATACTGGGATTGTATAGTGGGGGACTACATCCATACTGGGATTGTATAGTGGGGGACTACATCCATACTGGGATTGTATAGTGGGGGACTACATCCATACTGGGATTTTATAGTGGGGGACTACATCCATACTGGGATTGTATAGTGGGGGACTACATCCATACTGGGATTGTATAGTGGGGGACTACATCCATACTGGGATTTTATAGTGGGGGACTACATCCATACTGGGATTGTATAGTGGGGGACTACATCCATACTGGGATAGTATAGTGGGGACTACATCCATACTGGGATTCTATAGTGGGGGACTACATCCATACTGGGATAGTATAGTGGGGGACTACATCCATACTGGGATAGTATAGTGGGGACTACATCCATATTGGGATTGTATAGTGGGGGACTACACCCATACTGGGATTGTATAAGTGGGGGACTACATCCATACTGGGATTGTATAGTGGGGGACAACATCCATACTGGGATTGTATAGTGGGGGACTACATCCATACTGGGATTGTATAGTGGGGGACTACATCCATATTGGGATTGTATAGTGGGGGACTACATCCATACTGGAATAGTATAGTGGGGACTACATCCATACTGGGATAGTATAGTGGGGGACTACATCCATACTGGGATTGTATAGTGGGGGACAACATCCATACTGGGATTGTATAGTGGGGGACTACATGCATACTGGGATTGTATAGTGGGGGACTACATCCATACTGGGATTGTATAGTGGGGGACTACATCCATACTGGGATAGCATAGTGGGGACTACATCCATACTGGGATTTTATAGTGGGGGACTACATCCATACTGGGATTGTATAGTGGGGGACTACATCCATACTGGGATTGTATAGTGGGGGACTACATCCATACTGGGATTGTATAGTGGGGGACTACATCCATACTGGGATTGTATAGTGGGGGACTACATCCATACTGGGATAGCATAGTGGGGACTACATCCATACTGGGATTTTATAGTGGGGGACTACATCCATACTGGGATTGTATAGTGGGGGACTACATCCATACTGGGATTGTATAGTGGGGGACTACATCCATACTGGGATAGTATAGTGGGGACTACATCCATACTGGGATTGTATAGTGGGGGACTACATCCATACTGGAATAGTATAGTGGGGACTACATCCATACTGGGATTGTATAGTGGGGGACTACATCCATACTGGGATAGTATAGTGGGGACTACATCCATACTGGGATTCTATAGTGGGGGACTACATCCATACTGGGATAGTATAGTGGGGACTACATCCATACTGGGATTCTATAGTGGGGGACTACATCCATACTGGGATAGTATAGTGGGGGACTACATCCATACTGGGATAGTATAGTGGGGCCTACATCCATACTGGGATTGTATAGTGGGGGACTACATCCATACTGGAATAGTATAGTGTGGTACTGGACAGACTGAAGCTTCTTCTTCTTCTTCTTCTTCTTCTTCTAGAGAGAAGCCTCAGGGGGTCATCTGCAGCAGGAGGAGGAGGAGAGGACAGAGGACATTGCTCCAGAGCTGACAATCTATAGAAACACAAAGCAGCAGCAGAGGAAGGAGAGCCGAATGGGCTGCGCTCATGACTGCTGGCAGAGGTTGCAGTGATCTGGTGTACAAGGTGAGGGGCAGCACAGCGGCATCGGGAGACGGCTGGCAGGGGAGCAAGGAGACGTGGGTAAGAAGAAGCAGCAATAGACAATGGAGCAAAGTGTTAGAGAGACAAGTGCGGTTATAGGAGGTGACTATAGAATGGAGTCTGTAGGCGTCTGTAGGTGTCTGGTCACACAAGGGGATAGAACACTGGAAATCATCCTAAGGATCCTATTCCACGGGCCGACTAGGGCCCGATCAACGATGTACATGAGCGCCGATCTAGCGCCGATCTAGCAGATCGTTTACTGGGCCTATTCCACAGCCTGATGATCGTTGAGCGAGGGCTGCAGGGACATTGTTACCGATGTCCTTGCAGCCCTTGTACCATACATTACCTGGCAGGACTTCTCCTGCGCTCCTTCTTCCTCCTGGTCCCGCGGCGCAGCATCAACGCCGGTGCGGCCTGTCTGAGCTGTCAGATCGCTCAGCCAATCACAGCTTAGTCAGCCGCTCCGGGGAGGAAGACGGAGCGGAGGAGAAGCCCTGCCAGGTAATGTATGCTGCTTCTCAAATCATCGGTCGTCCGCCGCGCACCGCTATTCCACCGTAGCGATGCGCAGTGGGGGACCGATGATTTTAGGTCTGGCCCTAAATAAACGATCAGCCGATGACACGATCATTTTCTCTATTCCACCGAGCGATAATCGGCTGAATGATTATCGCTCCCGTGGAATAGGCCCCTAAGATCTTCCATCCCATCCGTCTATCTGTGACACAATGGCTGCCCATGAGCCCCTCCCGCATAATGACTGGAAATATTACCTCTATATAACATTACACAATAACTGTCCCGTATAGAAGACGCCCGGCAGCCGCTGCTGGATGACAGGACGGCTGTACAGGAGCACCGGCTACACACAGCAGCTTAAAGGGAAATTATCAGCAGGGTAGAAGTCTCCCTAACGTCTGTAATGTGCACCGGCAATGAAGATGAAGGCGAGTTTCCTTCCTTCATCCTCGCCACCATTTCTGTGATATTAGGAGTTTAATCCCTATGCTAGTAAGTGGTTTTGGTGCCCTGTGGGCGGGACTAGCACCCCAGAGCACCAATCCACCCCCAGCCGAGCAGAATGGGCCGGCCGGGGCTGGGACTAGCACCCCAGAGCACCAATCCACCCCCAGCCGAGCAGAATGGGCCGGCCGGGGGTGGGACTACCAGCCCAGAGCACCGATCTACCCTCAGCCAAGCAGAATGGGCTGGCCGGGGGTGGGACTACCACCCCAGAGCACCAATCCACCCCCAGCCGAGCAGAATGGGCCGGCTGGGGCGGGACTATCAGCCCAGAGCACCAATCCACCCCCAGCCGAGCAGAATGGGCTGGTCGGGTGGGACTAGAACCCCAGAGAACCAATCCACCCCCAGCCGAGCAGAATGGGCTGGCCAGGGCAGTAGTCCTGCCCAGTGCACCAAAACAACTAGTGGGGCATTCACGTGTTCCATGATTACGGTGAGCGTGGAATATGTGATACCGGCTGGAAGGTGGACACTGTCAGTATACAAGATTTAAGCAGTTTCGGAGCTCCCGGGATCATAATGATACGTGATGCCAGGATCTCCACATTCCGGTCCAGAGCACATATTCTGCACACGGACCGTAATCATGTGAATGCCGTCTTATTAGCATTGCGGTTAAACTCCTAATATCATGGAAACTGTTCTAAGGATGAAGGTACGAAACGTCCCATCATCCTCAGCACCTCGTGCTCTATAGGGACAGATCAGCAGATTACATACTGGAGATATAATTCTAGTCCTGTTACATTTTCTGCTCCCCAACAACCTAACTGATTGATACATGTATATATGTCCGCCTACATTGATAGATATATACATATATACAGTGTATATATATTATATACTTCAGTGCATGTGGTTGTGGATGATCAGCCCCTTGTACAGATCCAGATTTCCATCTTATTTGACTGCACATGATGAATAGAATCTCATGTATAGACGGTTTTGCATCCACCAGAGTGTGGAGGAGCCAGGTGCATCTTTTAGTGACAAAGATTTACATCAGGTAAGAGGAACCTCCGGCCCTCCAGCTGCTGCAAAACTACAGTCATCATCATGCCTGGAGGATCCAGACGTTGGCCCTGGCTGTGCAGGCATGATAGGGATTATACAACAGCTGGAGGGCCGCAGGTTCCCGTCCCTGATTTACATAACAGTTGAGAACCACCACCACCACCAACCACCAACCACAGCTCTGAGAGCCGGCTGAAGATTGTGCAGCCATAGGACATAGTGACACTATGGAGAGGATCAGACACCGTCCGGTCACAATGATCATTCCCATTGGATCAGCTGACAGTCACCTGTCTCTATCTCAGTCACTTCATGAATGTCGTCTCCAGACGCAGCGCCTGTCATGTCGGATTATTCAGCTATTAGCCGGTTGAAATGAAACGTATATGATGTTACTGGTGGACTGAACGTTATAGTAGGACAGGGCTGAATGCATCCCTGGAACCAGTGTAAAAAACTAATGGTGGATGCAGTGTGTTTATACATATATACATATACACACATACACTTACATACATATATACATACATACACACACATATATATATATACACACACACATACATACACATATATACACACACAGAAATGTTATACGTAATAAGAGGTTTTGCAGGACATCTGAGAATTTTGCAGACGTTCCTTAGTATAGCATGATGGAGCAGCATGGGGGATGGATCAGGACTGACCCCATCGCGATTATTATCGGCCGATAATCGTTCTGTGGACTAGGGCCTTAAGTCACAGCCAGTCATCTCGAAACCTACACAGAATCCTGAGTATCCTCTAACTTTTACACACCCGTGGCTCTCAGTACTCAGATACCATCAGCAGACTAGAATGACTAGAAAGCAATCAAAAGAAAAACATACAAAGTTCTTATCAATATTATCAATATCATCTTTCCCTAAACTTGAGGCTGATAGCAGTACCCCTCCCTGGCCTGCAATAGTCTGAGACTATATACTATCCCTCCCAGAAACAACCTGCAGAGCCAGAGAAGCCGAAAACAATGAAAAGAAACATTTACAAGAGGAACAAAACAAGACGCAGCGACTTTCACATGTCAGGATAACAGGAACCAAGGAACAGCTAAGGAACTAGGGACAAGGGTAGGGACCATCAAACTAGAGAGGTACAGGAGACACTGGAGACACTCACAGAGCATGGGCTATAACCTACAGAGCACTGCCCAACACTGGAACATAGTAACTCAGCTCTACACAGTCCAGGGATCGTGGTAGATTGGCTGATCCAGAGCAGGATATACAGCAGCTGATAAGTACTGGAAGACTGGAGATTTTTTTAATAGAAGTGAATTACAAATCTCTGGAACTTTCTGGCACCAGTTGATTTGAAGAGTTTTTTTGGGGGGGAACCACCCCTTTAAATGTGAAGCAAGCAAGGACATTGAGATGTCTATGGAGAAGAGGGGGAAGGGTGTAAGGGAGATGGTAATCCTCCCAACCTAGGATTCTGCATGTGCTTAGAATAATTCCTTCATTGTGAACCCTGCCTCCACCGTCCTCCTTTGGAATCGTACTCGCCCTCCTGCTCCTCGTATTCGTCATTGTCGCTCTTGTTTATTGAAATGCCTGTTGGCTCCTCAGTGTAAATCTTCCTGGCTCCTGTGTGTTGCTTCTAAGCCCCCCTCTTCTATCGCCGCTCTTCATCTCAATGCTTTCTTCCAGTTTATAATACTTCACCGCTCTACTTCAGATGAAGTAAACAGGGCCGGGGCCATGAGCGGGGGTGCAGACTCCCATAGCCGATCCTCCGACACAATATCACCGAAGGTTACCACATAAACAGGGCCGGGGCCATGAGCGGGGGTGCAGACTCCCATAGCTGATCCTCTGACACAACATCCCCCGGGGTTACCACATAAACAGGGCCGGGGCCATGAGCGGGGGTGCAGACTCCTATAGCCGATCCTCTGACACAACATCACCGAAGGTTACCACATAAACAGGGCCGGGGCCATGAGCGGGGGTGCAGAGACTCCCATAGCCGATCCTCCGACACAACATCCCCCGGGGTTACCACATAAACAGGGCCGGGGCCATGAGCGGGGGTACAGACCCCCATAGCCGATCCTCCGACACAACATCCCCCGGGGTTACCACATAAACAGGGCCGGGGCCATGAGGGGGGGTGCAGAGACTCCCATAGCCGATCCTCTGACACAACATCACCGGGGGTTACCACATAAACAGGGCCGGGGCCATGAGCGGGGGTGCAGAGACTCCCATAGCCGATCCTCTGACACAACATCACCGAAGGTTACCATATAAACAGGGCCGGGGCCATGAGCGGGGGTGCAGAGACTCCCATAGCCGATCCTCCGACACAACATCCCCGGGGGTTACCACATAAACAGGGCCGGGGCTATGAGCGGGGGTGCAGACTCCCATAGCCGATCCTCAGACACAACATCCCCGGGGGTTACCACATAAACAGGGCCGGGGCTATGAGCGACACCATGGCTGCTTTTAGGAATCGGCCCACATTTCATGACAGTTTTTTTTTTCTCTGTTCTCTCCCACAGCGAGCTGTCAAAACACACAATGAATGTGACACTGACCAGATATATATACAGTATATATACAGAGTATAACACTGTGTGATGGACTGGATGGGTCCGATATTGAGTGAGAGAATCTGCAGGGCCGCCAGTGTCCGCTCAGAGAGGAGAGTGAGCCCTACCAGAGTGACTGTGCTCCCCCGTCATCCATCACAATATAATATAACAATTGTAATTTATTCCTTATTTCTAGTTCTGAGGTTGTCAGGGCCCCGCCCCTTATATAGCATTCCTGGGCAAGCACCTGATCTTGTAGGTTCCTGGCAGGACGCTTTGCAGTAATCTTACCCCATAGTCATAGTTCTGGAAGCTGAAACAGCATACACTGTCCTGTATGTATATGAGGAATTATGTCTGACCATTATATACCTTCTATGTGACATTTATCACCAGTTTTCCCCTTTGCACGCTCCATTCCTCCTGCTTAATTGTCCCTGAATAAGTGAGTATAGACTAGCTGCTATATCTCCATACACTGTATATATACAGAAGAGGGGGTCCTGCTCCCCTATATCCCTATAGTACACCCTCAGAAGCAGGAGACTAGCCGCTATGTCTCCATACACTGTATATACAGAAGAGGGGGTCCTGCTCCCCTATATCTCTATAGTACACCCTCAGAAGCAGGAGACTAGCTGTTATGGTGTCTCCATACACTGTATATACAGAAGAGGGGGGTCCTGCTCCCCTATATCTCTATAGTACACCCTCAGAAGCAGGAGACTAGCTGCTATGTCTCCATACACTGTATATATACAGAAGAGGGGGTCCTGCTCCCCTATATCTCTATAGTACACCCTCAGAAGCAGGAGACTAGCTGTTATGGTGTCTCCATACACTGTATATACAGAAGAGGGGGTCCTGCTCCCCTATATCTCTATAGTACACCCTCAGAAGCAGGAGAATAGCTGCTATGTCTCCATACACTGTATATATACAGAAGAGGGGGTCCTGCTCCCCTATATCTCTATAGTACACCCTCAGAAGCAGGAGACTAGCTGCTATGGTGTCTCCATACACTGTATATACAGAAGAGGGGGTCCTGCTCCCCTATATCTCTATAGTACACCCTCAGAAGCAGGAGACTAGCTGCTATGTCTCCATACACTGTATATACAGAAGAGGGGGTCCTGCTCCCCTATATCTCTATAGTACACCCCCAGAAGCAGGAGACTAGCCGCTATGTCTCCATACACTGTATATACACAGAAGAGGGGGTCCTGCTCCCCTATATCCCTATAGTACACCCTCAGAAGCAGGAGACTAGCTGCTATGTCTCCATACACTGTATATACAGAAGAGGGGGTCCTGCTCCCCTATATCTCTGCAGTGTACCCTCATAGACAGCAGCAGCATGGAGGACATTATTGAGCTGTACTAAGCAAGGACAAAACTCGAAATGGCTGGGACTCACAGCAAACCTTTGAATGGTCCCCCTCTGGAATATTGGTCCCTCTAAAAAGGACCCTTATCCACATAGATAAATCAATATTTCATGCATAATAATACTGTATACTTAAAAACAGCAGTGATACAGATAACAAATAACAGCAGTATATAAAGAGCTAATATCCCCATACTTATTACCACCATACTGTTACTGCCGGAATCCTGTATACCAAGACTGAAATTACCAATAATACCAGTATACAAAGGGGCAAATATTACCACCACATCATAACCACCATACTGTTACTGAGGATATCTAGTATACCAAGACCAATAATAGCAGTATACATAGGACAACTATTACTGCCACACCATGACCACTAGCATTACCACTATACTGTTACTGACCAAAACCAGTATACTGAGACTAATAATGCCAACAGTACCAGTGTACAAGGGACAAATATTACCACTACGAATGTCACCTCTGCTACTGAATAAAATCCACTGTACAAAGACCAATATCACCTCATACAGTAACAATATAGATGTAGATACCAGCTCCACACTGGCTCTGCGCACCATATAAGTAATTACAGTGCAGTTACATCCAGTGACTCACAGGGGACGTCTTCTCTGAGTGAATCACAGACAGCTTTTTCTTTGATTGGAGTTGCCTACTTTTCCTTTTCCGCTCCATCTGACCTGGGCCATCATGAGGACTTCTTCCGGCCACGACTCATCCCTGCAGAATCTGCCAAGTATTTTTGGCTCCTTACTCCTGCACCATTGTCATCCTCCACACCTGTATTGTCCCCTCTGTACCCTCATATAGTAGTTAGACCTTTCGGTGCAGCCATTTAAGTATAAGACTCATCTTTATAACACCCAGATCCCTAACAGACATATGGATAATGTCCTCAAACCACTAGTCACTATTCATGTTCTTCTACAATATTTTAATATGTGACACCTTAATAAATCTGCATATAGTCAGTAAAAAGTAAAAAAAAAAAACTGCTTATTTTTATTTGAGCTAGAGATCGACTACTACTATACTAACCTTATGGCAGTGCGGAGGTGGCAATTGGAGGGACATGTCACCCGACAGCTGGACAGCGAGGTCCCGTGCCTCTTAGTATGCTAGAGCCATTTCCATGCGGTTGAAGCAGCAGTTTCTTCTAGAGGAATATGGAGCGGAGAGATGATATATTTTTCCCGGTTCTGCGCTCATTTGAAGTGTATAATTAACTTTTGTCAGATTCAAATGGTTTCCTTATTACTTGCTGCAGTTTATTGCATGTATAATTGGAATCACTCGAAGCCTCGCTACTTGCTGGAATTGTCTTGTCAGGCTCCTGGTGACTTTACATGGTGGGTTGTTAAAGGGGTACTCCAGTGAAAAACTATTTATTTATTTTTTTTAATCAACTGGTGCCAGAAAGTTATCCAGATTTGTAATTTACATCTATTTAAAAATCTTAAGTCTTCCAGTACTTATCAATGACTTTAGCAGAGGAGGAAGGTGTGTGAAGTCGGCACTCCAGGACGTAAACTGTTAAAATTTTACTTTTATTCGTGCATATTAAAAACTGATGGTTTGCACAGCAGGACCAACAGTACTTATCAATGTTTATACTTACCTATTCTCCCCCTGTTGTCCTGCAGCCTTTTGCATGTGTTCCCGGCTCACTGCTCACTTCTGGCCTCGTCTCGTCAGTCACTTCACTATGACTGCTTAGCCAATCAATGGACAAGACAGGAAAATGCGGAGGCCAGTGATTGGCTGAGCCGTCAGTGATTGGCTGAGCGACCTGTCATCAGCCGTGTACACCTATGCGGCCAATGGGTTTTAAACATGTTTATAAGACAGTGATCAGCTGATGATTGTCTCTTCGGCTGATCGTTGTCTTTATTACACAGAGCTTTGATCTGGTTGGGTAGATCATGGCTCTCTGTAATCGGGCCCTAAGAGTTCTAGTTGTGCAGTAACCGAGGGGCCACAGGATGGAGAGCAGGCTGCTCGGGATCTGAGAATGCAAATAATCCAGACATTAATGGGTAAAAGCAAAGTATTTCTGTGGCTTTTGATGAGGACAGTTGCCATAGAGACAGAAGAAACACTGACAAGAAAATGAGACCACACACAACTATATGAGGAAAGCCACGTGCGGCGGGAGCACCTGTTGTAGCTGGAAGCACTCCGCCTTTGGGTTCTGGAAGCAGGGATTCATTTCCACTCATCATGTATTTTACTAGTGATATAACGTGAGGATTCAGGCTGCGGAGAGGGGGGGGGGGGTCTGAGTGACATCACTTCAAATGATTAACTCCACAAGATGTGTCATGAATATCTGATAGATGGACCCCCCCAATCCCCCCAATGGGACACTCCAGACAACATCAACCTGACAAGGGTAAAAGGTCCCCACACACCTTATACTTTTGTCGGCCATACCCACCGCTCGTGGTCAATGTGGGGGGCTCTCCCGACCGACAGATGATGGTGTAGATAAGCCGCAGCCATAACCCTCCACCTAGAGAGTATACAAGTGCTCAGCCACGCAGACCATCTCTGTGTACGGGGAGATAACGGGCGGCTGAACAATCGGTCAGTTAATGGAGGTGCATGAGGACGTTTAAGGGGTACCTCAGGCGGCAGGGCTTTTTCACTATGGCCAGGAAGTGGGTGGATGAACAACGTCCACTTACCTCCACAGTTCCAGCGTCTGGTCAAAATGGATCTTTTTTTTTTTAACGTACACAAAAACATAGTCGACCTCATTTTTGTGTAGAGGGCAACACTACAGATCGCTTACGTGTAGAGATAAGTGAACTCACACTAAGTTTTGGATCATACAAACCCAGACAATTGGCATTTAAATCATATTTTTTGGAGAAGATGGGTGAAGCCTGAGGAGTGTCTAGAAAACATAGACACAGCATATGGCCTATGGCTGTATCCAGAACTTCCAGGAGGTCCTCAGGCTGCATCTATCTTCTCCAGACAGCGGGGATCAAATGCCAATAGATTAGGTGCAAACCTGAATTTACTGTAAGTTCCCTCATCTATAGTTACGAGAATACACGCCATAGAGATCAGCAACAGCTGAAGGTTAGATACACAAACCATGGAGTAGCATTCCTCCGGCATGCAGTAATAGAAGCTCATACACCATGTGAGACAGAGTCAGTATTGCAGCGTCCAGACCTCCGTTACAGCTCTCACAATCCTCCCTGTATAGTGTTATAATCATCTGTCTAAATCCTTCACCTTAGCTCGGATACTAGTCATTGCTCGGATACTAGTCATTGCTCGGATACTAGTCATCGCTCAGATACTAGTCATTGCTTGTATACTAATTATTGCTTGGATACTAGTCATTGCTTGGTACTAGTCATCTCGGATACTAGTCATTGCACGGATACTAGTCATTGCTTGGTACTAGTCATCTCGGATACTAGTCATTGCACGGATACTGGTCATCTCGGATACTAGTCAATCTGAATTGTTTGCTTTTCCATTTATACCTAAAGCTAAATTTGGAATCCAGTTCAGCCATCGGTATAAAGTGAATGGGGCTCTCCAGAGACATAGGGGTTCATAACAGGACATATATAGAAGGTATATGGCAACCTTTAGGGCCCTACTACATGGGACAATTATCGTGTGAATTATCTTTATCTTATGCTTGCATCAATCAAACGACCAACGAGAAATCGGTCAACGTTTGTTTGGTGTTGACAACAAAATGATCGCTGTAATTCCACATTCGTTCACTAATCGCTCGCTGTAATTCCACATCGCTCCTTCATTTCCCAGCATCAGACGGAGTAAAGGAACATAGTAACAACTATCGTCCTGTGTAATATGATGAACGATTTCAGGTTAACGATAAACGATCTTGTTTGCGATTGTTTATCGTTAATCGCTTTGTCTAACAGGACCCTTAGGGCCCTATTCCACTGGACGATTATCGTTTGCATAATCGTTAACGATTAACAATCTCAAACGACCGCTATTGCGAAAGACCTGAAAACGTTCACTCCTTTCAATGGAACGATAATATTTACTTTTTCTTCGCTATTGCGTTCGTAACTACTGTGAACGACCGAACGATCTCTTTCTTATTCAATGCGAACGTTTTGCGAACGAGCAACGATAAAAATAGGTCCAGGTCTTATAAAGCGATCAACGATTTCTCGTTCAGTCGTTCTCTACTGCAGTTCTCGTTAATCGTTAACTGCATTTCAACCGAACGATTATCGTTTAGTTTCAAACAATTTAATCTGAACGATAATCGTCCGGTGGAATAGGGCCCTTAGGCTCTCCAGCACATTTACAGGGATGTTCTGATACTCTGTGATTCGCTGTACACAAAAGAAAACCAAAAGTTTTTGCTATAGCCCAAAAACAGCTGCAAATACGGCCAAAAATAAGCTGATAAACTTCCAAAAAGATTTTTTTTGCCCAACTGCAAAGAAAAAAAGTTTTTGTTTAAAAATCACTGTATGCTAATAGCATTCTGCTGGGGTTAGCATTGGCGTGTTGTACATACGGACAGGCACTCCACCATCTATAACAGTCTGGGTCCATGTGTGTTTCGGTTCGGTACTGTCCCGTTAACCCTTTCATAGTCTGCAGATGTGTTTCACGAAGCCTCATTCGCCTCTATAGCCAGCATCGTGCTCTGCTGTGAATAGTCTGATGGGATGTAAGCGCCATCATTACCCCGTCGCCTACTTTCCCATTGTCGGATAATAACGTCCATTGTCAGGAGCGAGGCAATCAGGCTTTCCCTGCATAAAACACAATTTACCGCCGGTGTGGACAGGGCTAGACGTCCCACACAAGATCACATTTTACGCCTCTGTGGCTGGCGATTCATTATGCCGCGTACGTCGTTTCTCCGCACAGTTGAGATGATTTCTTCTTTTCTGCTGCAGCCGGTGCCAAGGACAGAGAAGGTTAAACAGCTCTTAATCTCCAGAATTAAACTTCTGTCTGACCGCGGTGTCCTGCTGAGGATAGAAGAGAACTTCTCTAATATCTAAGTTACCACAGCAGCCCACATCACATTGTAATGAACAGGATTCATCATTGTATGTCAGACTATTCCATACACACTGCCATCATAGCTCTAATATATTCAGCATATATGCAGCGATACTGCACTCAGGGTTGTCGTGTGGTGGTCTTGTGGTGTTGTGTGGTGGTTTGGTCCTGCTGACCCAGGAATCTATCATGTGACCCAGGGTATTGCAGGAGCAGCCAAGGGGCCCCCTGATGCGGCGGGCCCCATAGCAGCCGCTATGGCTGCTACAGTGGTAGTTATGCCCCTGGTTTTGAGGTTGCGAGAAACATACTATACAGATTTCTGCCTTGAGAGTACATTACCTTCCCATAACCCCAGGGTATGTGAGCAGTTTTTATATGGGCCCAATACTCCACCTTGTGTCTGGAGCAAGAATTACCGTTGTATGGACATGAAGTGGAGCTGTTATTGCCCCCCTGGGCCCAAGCCAATTCTCTGGTTTTAACAGGAGAATTATGTAATGAACATATTCACATCCCTGTCATTGTCTATGCCTGTAGAAGGTTGTGGTGTAGCTGTACAAGGACCTATGGAGGTTCAGAAAAGTTCCCCGCACTGACTGGTCAACTCCCCTGAGCGGGGTGAAGAATATGTAATATTGTTCCTTAGTATATACACTATATATATGTTTTTATTAGCCCTGTGTCAGGAAGCTAACGTCACAGGGGAGCCCTCCAACCCCTTTGGGCCCGATGATCATTTCTGTAGGTCCAGACCTAAAATCATTGGGCATCCGGCCCCAGGACTGTTTGTATCACTGCCTGTAATTGCATCTGACCATTGTATATAGTGTTGGGAATGGGTTAAACTGTTGTTGTCACATGTTATTTTTTGTCCACTTAGAGATGCAGGGTCTCTTCCCCCACTTTTCCTCCTATGCTGCCTCTTCTTTCTTCTCCACACAGCCCAACCAATCACACACTAGCTATACTGGCCCTATAAAAAGGAGCTGGTTCCTGGTGGGAGAGTCTTCTCGTTGAGTCAGTGAAGGTGGAAAGAGACAGGGCAGGACAGATTTCTTCTATGTTAGTGACTACTGCTAGGACGCAGTACTAGAAAACCTAGGAGGGAGTGACGTCCTCTGAGGAACCCTTCGTCCACCTTGTACAAGACACAGGGCAGTAACCACAGCTATGTACTGACCCCAGTAGGACAAACTGTATTAAGGAAGCTGACGTATCCTACTGTAACTCACGGCTCTTCTGGGAAGTCTGCTCAACCCAGCGTAGGATGCTGGAATCTCGTACTACCCTAGCAAGACGGGTACCCCAACACTTTAGGACAAAAGACAGTCAGATCACAATATCTATACGTGATTAGGAGTATTTTCTTCTTCTCTTCTCCACTACGCTATCCCGGCAGAGTACACAGCTACATTGGAAAGTGCCCTTAAGACGTTTCTCTACAACTCTTACTATCTCTTGCCTACGCTTGCAGTTACCAAATTGTACTTAACGTGTTTTGCACTGAAGTTCCCATACATTATCCAGCTACTGTAAAACATCTATGTCTGCTCCATGTGAACATACTCTAAAGCCAGAGCCTGCTCATCTGCAGGCGACTTCCATTACATGTGGCCAAGGGGAAGTCAATGTAGTAATTGTCATAAAGGAGACTTGTGTGTACGGTACTGAAGCACAAGAGATGTGATCAGCAGTCGGTGGTAGCTTAGTTATTGGGGTTCAGAGATGGCACCATGACAGCATAGGTGACCCTGGTACAGCTTTTGCATCAGAGTAATTCTATAAGATTTGTGGCAGGGTTCCCTGATCCCAGCTGTCACATTGTCAGGGCCAGCGCGGGCTACATGGTGACAGATCTCCCCTGTGATCTGTGTTGATTCATCCTGGATTGGCGTCAGTGTTCTGATTATTGGCCGGGCCGACTGTAAACATTACAGGATTGTGGGAAATCTTTTCTTCCCTGGCTTCCTAAATACAGACTAGGTCCAAGCTCATTGTCAGCGCCGCTCTGTGCCAACCCGCTGCTCGAGAGAGGAGGTTACTCAGAACGTCTCGCTTACAAATTCTGGAATTGGAAAATGCAGAAAAAAAATTATCCAAAACATTCTGCCATCGGTTATTGTTTACTGTATCTATCCAAATGATCCGTCTTTCCTGTTATTCTGACTTCATTACCATAGTTTAGTGGCACCGTATGAATAGACCTCGCACAACGCAGCCAGAGATTCTGCCAGTGACTAATACACATGAGCGCTCCCTGCAAAATTCTATATCTCTTCCCATCCTGAGCTGCCTGTATATATGTAGCCATGAATATAATAACACTACAAAGCTGCTAGAATGATTCATGTATGTACACAGTGACCCCACCAGCAGAATAGTGAGTGCAGCTCTGGAGTATAATACAGGATGTAACTCAGGATCAGCACAGGATCAGTAATGTATATACACAGTGACTCCACCAGCAGAATAGTGAGTGCAGCTCTGGAGTATAATACAGGATGTAACTCAGGATCAGTAATGTAATGTATGTACACAGTGACCGAACCAGCAGAATAGTGAGTGCAGCTCTGGAGTATAATACAGGATGTAACTCAGGATCAGTAATGTGTACACAGTGACCCCAGCAGCAGAGTAGTGAGTGCAGCTCTGGAGTATAATACAGGATGTAACTCAGGATCAGCACAGGATCAGTAATGTATATACACAGTGACTCCACCAGCAGAATAGTGAGTGCAGCTCTGGAGTATAATACAGGATGTAACTCAGGATCAGCACAGGATCAGTAATGTATATACACAGTGACTCCACCAGCAGAATAGTGAATGCAGCTCTGGAGTATAATACAGGATGTAACTCAGGATCAGTAATGTAATGTATGTACACAGTGACCTCACCAGCAGAATAGTGAGTGCAGCTCTGGAGTATAATACAGGATGTAACTCAGGATCAGTAATGTAATGTATGTACATGTTGAACAGTAAGTACAGCTCTGCTATATATGTAATGCATTTGCAGAGTGACTCAGGTTTTATGTAGACTACATTAAGTTTCTTTAGAAAACGCTTCCCTGAACACATTTTGCATAAATTTCTATAATCTGCAACTTCTATCACATCTGTGAATATTTTATCCCAGTTAATCGCTTTACGTCTGGGAGCACATATAACTGCAGCTGCTGCAGCGACTCTTCAGCGACGTCCTGTCTCTTGTAGCCCTAGCTGCTGGGAATAGTCACAGGTGAGCTCACGTGAGGTACAGGGACCATTGTCTGGGTTGAGGGATCAGTATAAATGCCTGTATCTGGTAGTAATGACAGGCGGCACGTTCAGTTCTCCGAGCTCAGTTGATTCAGCGATCCATCTCTGATGCGTCCACCACAGGCTCGGCTGCAATTACTGAGTAAAAGAAGCCAATGATCTCAGGAAAGATGAAAGCTGGAAATTAACAAAAGCAAAAACTCTTTAATCCGCGTCCTCCTCCTCTTCACAGCCAGGAGCCAATTTGCACAGTGTATGGTCAAGCGTCTGTATGACCGATCCCTCCCTGCTGCGGGTGACAGGGAAACGAATGGTAAAGATTGCAGAAGAGAATAATAGGACCTTTCGGATGACTGTGCCGCCATGGAGCTTCATTACAGTGTTGGGCACAGGGCATAAACTACCATTTATTTTTTTTCTATTTTGCAGAAAACTTTGTGCTCACAAGAACCCAGCATTGCGCCTCCGCCCGACCTACTCAAACTTCTTCCTTAGGGCCCTATTACACCAAAAGATTATCTGACAGATTGTTTTAAACCAAAGCCAGGAATGGATTTGAAAAGAGGAGAAAGCTCAGTCTTTCCTCTGTTACCGGTTTATAGTCTATTCCTGGCTTTGGCTCAAAAAAATCTGTCAGATAATCTGTTGGTGTAATAGAGTCCTTAAAGAGACTCTCTCAGCAGGTTTCTGGTGTCCCATCTCAGGGTGGCATAAACTAGTGACAGAGAAACTGAGCAGGATGATGGATCACTTACATTCTGTGCAGTTGATCCAGAGATCTCCTGAATAACATAGACAATAAGTAGTCCTCTCCATTATATGCATGAGCTCAGTAGTCCTAGATATTCATGAGAAGCAGAGAATCCCGCCCACCAGCTGCTGATTGGCAGTTATCTATCCATGCTGTGTATAGGCAGTCACCTGTCAATCAGCAGCTGGAGGGCAGGGGGAGGGGTGTGGCAAGAATCCTATTCTCCTGCATATTAGGAGAACGGCTGAACAGAATGATGGAAGTAATACACTGATCTGTTCAGCATTTCTGTCACTAGTTTATACTGTCCTCATTTAAGGCGGAATAAACCTACGGACAGATTCCTTTGAATCATCAGCCATAATAAATCTACTGCCCTCGCCAGTTATTTACCATCTTAAGTCTATTTCCACATTCAATTAGCTCACCAAGTATAATGAACACCCGGGAAACAAAACCCCACCCACCATCCTCTGCTTAATTTATTTATTTATTTTTTTTTTGGGGGGGGGGAGCTGTAAAAGTCTCAGTTAACACCTGTGTTGGCAGCTCCACATGGTGTCTCAAGTTCTGTAAAAAAAAAACAAAAATCCAGTCATTCTGGAGGGAGCTATTCGACATTTACACTAGGCCCCTATGCCAGTCATTGCTTTACTCTCTTTGATCCCCCGATCCGATCTCCTCCATTATAAAGGGCCTACTGCGCCACTTTCTGGCGGCAGCCAGGACGGCCAGTCCCAGACATTGGAAGTCCACAGCTCCTCTGACTGTCATCGAATGGGAGACAGATAAATTTTCTATTCAGAATGGAGACTCTAATGGCAGAAGATCACAACTTGGGGTCCAAAGTTGAACGCCTGTGGCTTCCCTGGTCCTCTTACAAAACCAGTCCTGCTTTCACTCTGAGACTGGCTTAAACCCTACTCACGAGTTTCTGACTATCTCACTGAGACATCTCTTATACTGGTGTAGTCCCTCCTCACCCTCCCTCTGTTGAGACCCTAGTCTGAGACAGGCCAGTAGCTAGTATTTGGACCATCCCTCTGGGCTTCACCTTAAAGTGGTGAGATGGTACATTCCGTTTGCTGGAATGGTTTTCTCATTTTTAATAAATTTAATAAATCTTTAGAACAGGTTTTTTATTGTTTGTACCACAGAGGGAGTATAGGCGGCGAGTCCTGACATTTGCAGGTTGCTACAGAATTTTTTCTGTTTTTGTATGTCCATTGATATTTAAAAAGTTACTTCATATGACGATAAAACTTTACAGTTAGTCAAGAGTGAACTTGCCGAACTGTTCTAGTTTGGCATACTCCGAACTCAAATGCTCAGCATTTGACTCCCGGCAGCTTACCTAGAGCGTCCTTGAAAACCGGAATAAGCCAAAGGGCTTCATCCAACTCCTCCAGCCGCCAGGAGTCAAATGCCGAGCGTTTGGGTGCAGAGAACGTTACCAAACTCAAACAGTCAAGTTCACTTAACACTATTTATAGTTTGTTTTATATTTCTCTCCTTATTTCTCTCTTATTAGCAGGAGGAGACCGAGCTAAAATGATTTATAAGCTAGAAACCAGCCCGTCTGATGACAAGTCACAAGTTATTTCATATGACAGTAACGCTTTAACGTATTCCCATCTCTAAAATGAATGCAGAGTCACTTGTCTGTTTTTAGAATCCCAGCCACCTTTGGCCACCATAACAAGGCTGAACGGAATCAAATGGATCTTATTTCAGGGATAGGCAACAGGTCCCTGAAATTGGCCCCCAACCGGAGAGAGAAGCCGCGCGAGCCTCACATAGACAGGGAGGCTGGCGGCCGGGGAATTCCGCCACTTTTGCTACGTGTGAACGCAGCCTTGGGCAACATGACCAAATGTTTTTCTGATTGCCAATAGTGCTACAGTACGAAATCTAAAATGATCAGGGCAGGGATGCCAGTGGCGGGGTTTTTATTTTTGAAATGCCAATCGCTTCCCTCGGTTGGCCCTGGTCTTTTCCAGAGCACCGGATCGGAGCAATGGGGGCAGGCCCGCCACCCCCCAGTGTGGCAATATCGCCTATGTGATTCATCTGCATTATTCTAATGGAGCCAGGTCACGGAGAGGAGGGGTTTTGTCACACTGGGGGACAGGGGGTTTGCCCCCAGTGCTCCGAGCTGGTGCCGACCGAGGGAACCGGGGTGGCGTTTAAAAAAAAAAAAAGGACCGCACCACCGACACCCCCACGAAGTTGCCAATCGACAAAGGTTAAATTTTATTTGTTTTAACCTCTCTCAATTTAACCCTTTAACTTTCATATTGTTAGCAGCAAAAGGAAGGTGAGATCATTTAATCAGTTCGGCCTATTCAGGGACACTTTGTTCTAAAGTAAAGCACCTTCTGTAGTTTTGCCCATTTATTGTTAAAACACGGCACAACATCTTTTTATTCTTCCTCATTGTTCTCTCCATGTAACATACAATCGTCCTTCACACCGTGCTGTTTTATAGTTCTCGTCTATTCTCTCCTTATTCTTCTTATAAATATAACTTTTTGATGGCGGAAACCTGGAGTATGACAAAGCGCTTCCAGCTGGGGCGCACCAGACAGGGATAGTTATTCCATACATGCACTTTATCCAGGGCAGCAAATCCAGGCTAAGTTATTATAAGGCTGGGTTCACATTACATTTTTTTCATCGCTTTTTGGGGGGGGGGGGGCAAAAACGAATAAAAAAAACAGATGAACAAAATAAAAAAATAAAAAACAGATGCACGTATGTGCATCAATTCCGATCCGTATTTCCATTTACTTCCATTAAAAAAAAACAAAAAAAAAACAAATGCATTTTGATCTTAAGGTACACAAAACGTGGTCGACCACAATTTTGTGTATATTACAAAAAATTTATGCTGTTTTTTTATTTTTTTATTATTATTATGGAAGTCAATGGAAAATGAATCAAAACAGATGCACACACATCCAAAAACAAATGAAAAGAAATGTAGTGCGAACCCAGCTTAAATCTTCAGTTGCCGATTTTGCTGCAACACATCTCCAGTGACATCTCCAGTACAACCACCACTACCGCCTGCAGTAAAAATTAGTTAGGGCCCTATTACATGGAGCGATAATCAGCCACATTAGGCCATTTCGGTAGATAATCCCTCTGTATAACAAATCCGCCAAAGAAACAACCATTGGTAATTCATTTAAACATCATGCGCCGGCCACACTTCTCTACGTGTAATGTTGATGCGGGGCAGGCGGCTGAGAAATGTAAAATGATGATAATAATGGTTATACTTACCTGTCTGTGCTCCCCAGTGTCCTCCTAGCTTCTGGCATTTCTGAAGCTGTCTGAGCAGTGACAGGCCGCTCAGCCAATTTCTGGCCGTGGCAGGGGAGAAGCTAGAAGGACATGGGGAGCAGGGAGAGGGCAGTTAAGCTTATTATTTTACACTTTTGAAGCAAGGGCTGCACAAACACTGAGCATGTTGGTCCGTCTAATACGGCCCTTAGGGATTTTGACATTCCTATTAAAGTTGGTGGAGAAAGTCTGCAAGAAATTTACAGTAAATCCACAACATAAATTGGCGTACAGTGGATTTAAAAGCCACAAAGAGGCACTCCAGCAAAAAACTCTTTCTTTAAAATCAACTGGTTTTAGAAAGTTATATCAATTTATAATTTACTTCTATTTGAAAATCTCCAGTCTCTCCAATACTTATCAGCTGCTGTATGTCCTGCAGGAAGTGTTGTATTCTCTCCAGTCTGACACAGTGCTCTCTGCTGCCACCTTTGTCCATGTCAGGAACTGTCCAGAGCAGGAGAGGTTTTCTATGGGGATTTGCGGCTGCTCTGGACATGGACAGGGGGGGCAGCAGAGAGCACTGTGTCAGACTGGAGAGAATACACCACTTCCTGCAGGACATACAGCAGCTGATAAGTACTGAAAGACTGGAGATTTTAAAATAGAAGTAAATTACAAATCTACGGTATATACTTTCTAAAACCATCTGACTTAGAAGATTTTTTCCGGAGTGCCCCTTTAATTCTGCCTTCTTAAAACATTGTGGATTTGCTGCCCATATATTACTTAGACCATACAATCCTGATAAGTGGTAGTTCGACCACAGAGACACCCATAAATCCGCATTATGTAAGCAGTGCCTGCACAAGTACAGTTAGTCTCCATTAAAGTAAATGGAAAAGGCTCTTCTAATATATGGAGGGAAAATCCACTTAACGGCAAATTGCCATAAAAGAGCTCAACGACTGCAAATTTCATCTTACACTGAGTATAAAAACAAATTGACTTTCTAAAGTGCATTTTCTTGGAATTCTACCTCCATTGGTCATCGTCCTGTGAATGTCCCTATAAGCTTTTCCCGCTACCTTAGTACACGTTGCTATTTCTGGGTAAAACCATTGATGTCCATAATTACAAAGCCTATTGCAGCCCAGCTTTCTACAGACCCTGAAAAGGCGCATAGACACGTAGAGTAAGCTTCTTCTCAGTGCAGCCTGTCTTCTGCCGATGTAGATGTCAGTCTGAACAGTATTTATGAACCAGGAAGCTCAGGATGGGCTGTTGTAAGGGGTAGGCTCTGATAGAAAATGATCAGAAGACAATGCTGTATCCGTCTCTATCACACCAAGAACACTTTCAAAAAAGTATTCAAAAAAACTTTTCCAAAGTGGTGGAGCTGGTGCCCACTGAAGGTGACCTGTGGTGCTGTCACTAATGGATGCAGTCCTGGCAGATGAGGACGGCCCTGGAGACTCTTCCCTGGTATTAATCACTGTATTATGGACAACATCTTGTGCTGCCAGTGAAGACGTCCCACTCATAATTCTATCAGTTTGGTGGCTAACACCCAAGAACTCTTGGCTAATGTGGAGATGTATTAAACAGATTTGTCTCCTCAGTAAAATACTGCATACTTGGTGCCGGCTCTGAGTGCCGCTTCTTCCATCTGTATGATCGGAGTGTTCCGCCATAATAAGTCTACGTTACAAGTGGCCGTCATGGGCTGTGCTGTGTTGTGAGGAGTCATCCTCACGCCTTCGCCCAGCGTGGCCACAATTTGTGCAGCTGTTTACAATGAATGTAGCCGCCAGGGTAATGCGGGGTGCCTTGGGTTTGTTTTTACGCTACTCAGTGTGGTAAAAGAAACATTACATTAATATCACATATCAGTACTGTAGCTCAGACTATTCCTCAGGTGGCAATACTAAATTTGCTTTCGTTTTTACATTTCCTAGTGTGAGCTCGACTTTATGCAACTTTGCTCTCTATCTATAACCTGAGTGAGCAAACTCCCAAGTAGAATCTCCTCCTTGTCCACAGCATGTGAGCTGCTCTCCATGTATGCTCTCTTCCCTATCTACAGCATGTGAGCTGCTCTCCATGTATGCTCTCCTCCCTATCTACAGCCTATGTGTGATACCCTCCATGTATGCTCTCTTCCCTATCTACAGCATGTGAGCTGCTCCCCATGTATGCTCTCCTCCCTATCTACAGCCTATGTGTGTGTTTCCTTCCATGTATGCACTCCTCCCTATCTATAGACTGTGTGAGCTGCTCTCCATGTATGCTCTCCTTCCTATCTACAGCATGTGCACTGCCCTCCATGTATGCTCTCCTCCCTGTCTACAACCTGTGTGTGGTGTCCTCCATGTATGCTCTTGTCCCTATCTACAGCATGTGAGCTGCCCTCCATGTATGCTCTCCTCCCTATCTACAGCCTATGTGTGATTCTCTCCATGTATGCTCTCCTCCCTACCTATAGCCTGTGTGAGCTGCTTCCCATGTATGCTCTCTTCCCTATCTACAGCCTCTGTGAGCTGCTCTCCATTTATGCTCTCTTCCCTATCTACAGCCTCTTTGAGCTACTCTCCATGTATGCTCTTCTCCCTATCTACAGCATGTGTGCTTCCCTCCATGTATGCTCTGTTCCCTATCTACAGCCTCTTTGAGCTACTCTCCATGTATGCTCTCTTCCCTATCTACAGCCTCTGAGCTGCTCTCCATATATGCTCTTCTCCCTATCTACAGCATGTGTGCTTCCCTCCATGTATGCTCTCTTCCCTATCTACAGCCTCTTTGAGCTACTCTCCATGTATGCTCTCTTCCCTATCTACAGCCTCTGAGCTGCTCTCCATATATGCTCTTCTCCCTATCTACAGCATGTATGCTTCCCTCCATGTATGCTCTCTTCCCTATCTACAGCCTCTTTGAGTTGCTCTCCATATATGCTCTCCTCCCTATCTACAGCCTGTGTGTGCTGCTCTCCTCCCTATCTACAGCCTCTTTGAGCTACTCTCCATGTATGCTCTCTTCCCTATCTACAGCCTCTGAGCTGCCCTCCATGTATGCTCTCCTCCCTATCTACAGCCTATGTGTGATTCTCTCCATGTATGCTCTCCCTACCTATAGCCTGTGTGAGCTGCTTCCCATGTATGCTCTCTTCCCTATCTACAGCCTCTTTGAGCTACTCTCCATGTATGCTCTCTTCCCTATCTACAGCCTCTGAGCTGCTCTCCATATATGCTCTTCTCCCTATCTACAGCATGTGTGCTACCCTCCATGTATGCTCTCTTCCCT
Organism: Dendropsophus ebraccatus; assembly: GCF_027789765.1. NCBI lineage: Eukaryota > Metazoa > Chordata > Amphibia > Anura > Hylidae > Dendropsophus > Dendropsophus ebraccatus. The sequence goes on from NC_091467.1 coordinate 4,352,829, forward strand.
ATCTACAGCCTCTTTGAGCTACTCTCCATGTATGCTCTCTTCCCTATCTACAGCCTCTGAGCTGCTCTCCATATATGCTCTTCTCCCTATCTACAGCATGTGTGCTTCCCTCCATGTATGCTCTCTTCCCTATCTACAGCCTCTTTGAGCTGCTCTCCATGTATGCTCTCTTCTCTATCTACAGCCTCTGAGTTGCTCTCCATATATGCTCTCCTCCCCATCTACAGCATGTGTGCTTCCCTCCATGTATGCTCTCTTCTCTATCTACAGCCTCTGAGTTGCTCTCCATATATGCTCTCCTCCCTATCTACAGCCTGTGTGCTGCTCTCCTCCCTATCTACAGCCTGTCTATGATGCCCTCCACGTATGGATTTCCAGCTCTCCACACTCAGCAGAGCAGTTTTTTCTTACTGTTCTCTGGGCAGCAGCAGCAGAATGATAGGCCTTTAGTATAGCAGCTATATTTACCATCTTTATACACAGATTTTGACTCCTGGCTTTTTTCTCTCTTGCAGCTTTCTCGTGTATCCACAGGATGTGAATGATGCGCCAATTATGACTCTTCTTGGAGGAGAGAATTCAGACTATGACTACAGCGCCCTAAGCTGCGCATCTGACACTTCTTTCAACCAAAACTTTTTTACAGAAACCGAATCTCTAAAAGGGATATTCTACAAAAGGGCCAAGCTAATCCAACCGGGAGAGGAGATCTTCCATAGTGTCCGCCCAGAAGATCGCAAGCACCACGCCATTATAAATGTTGGAGGCATCAGGTATCGGCTCCCGTGGACGACGCTGGAGGAGTTCCCGCTGACACGTCTGGGGCAGCTGAAGTTGTGCAGTAACTTTGATGAGATTCTGAGTATTTGTGACGACTATGACGTGACCTGCAACGAGTTCTTCTTTGATCGGAATCCTGGCGCATTCAGAACTATTCTGACTTTCCTGCGTGTGGGAAAATTGCGGCTCTTACGTGAGATGTGCGCCCTCTCGTTCCAGGAGGAGCTTCTGTACTGGGGAATAGAGGAGAACAATCTGGAATGGTGCTGTAAAAGAAGGTTCATCCAGAAGATGGAGGAGTTTGCTGAGCTCAACCTGAGGGAGGACGAGCTTCTAGAGAATGAGACCGGCTCCGAGCCCGAGGAGGAGAGCAAGCTGAATAGGTGCATGCATCACCTGCGCAATATGGTGGAGAAACCACAGTCTGGGCTACCGGGGAAAATCTTTGCTTGTCTGTCTGTATTATTTGTGACTATCACAGCTGTGAACCTCTCTATCAGCACCATGCCAGATCTGAGAGCCGAAGAGGAAAAAGTAAGAGCACTGGGTATATGGTAATACGTCCTTACGGGGGGTTGTCTGCTTTGGACTAACCCCTATGGGTAGAACGGTCCCCTGATTATGATGTCCCCTGCTGTGACCCCTTAGCTGTTGAATGTGGAGAGACCAAGCAGCAAGTGCTATACAGCGCCCCTACAGGTAGAATAAAGCATTACATAGTTGTCATCTAAATCAGTGGTCTACCTGTGTAATGTATAGAAGTGCCCTCCACCCCATCTATATAATGGTGGGTGGCTCTCTCAATTAAATGAGTTATTTTTCTAAACCAGACAGGCCCTCTAAAGGGCTTGTTCAGGGGCCACGTTGGCGCTATACAAATAAATATTATTATTATTATTATATCTATCTGATATATGTAAGTAAATATATTGGGGAACGGAGGCCTAAAGGGGTGCTCCGGCGAAAATCTTCTTTCAGATCAACTGGTGCCAGAATGTTAAACAGATTTGTAATTTACTTCTATTTAAACATCTCCAGTCTTCCAGCACTTATCAGCTGCTGTATGTCCTGCAGAAAGTGGTGTAGTCTCTCCTGTCTGACACAGTGCTCTCTGCTGCCACCTCTGTCTATGTCAGGAACTGTGCACAGCAGCAACAAATCCCCATAGAAAACATCTGCTCTCCAGAGTGGAAACAATACAAATTCCAGCAGAGCATACAGCAGCTAATAAGTACTGGAAGACTTAAGATTTTTTTTAATAGAAGTAAATTACAAATCTCTGGCACTGGCTGGGACCAGTTGAAAGAAAAGAATTTTGGGTGAACAACCCCTTTAATCCTACAGAGAGTGCAGCAGAGTTTACTGACATTATACTGAGGCAGACTTGTATACGACACCAGCAGCAGTGAGAATCCACAGATGATTCCTCTCACTTCATGAAATTCCAGACTCCCCTAACTACAGGTAAAGCCGATTTTATGGCAATCTGGGAGCCATTAGCTGCTAAAGGTGCCATAAAGTGCCGTCTGCAGTCATAGCGGGAGGCTGGCGCTGGTTATGGACAGATCCGCAGTGATGGAGGTTTGCTTGCTTCTAGTTCTGTTTCTGCAGAAAATAATATAATTTTAGGCACTTAAAGACTTCCTGGAGGACCTTGCAGAAAGCCCCATGGACCTCATTATACGTGGTGTGCCGCCATATCCTGGGTATTATTCTGGTAGAATCTGTTCATTCATCATTTAATTTCTGAGCCCAGTTGTAACTTGTAACGATTTCTTTCTATCACCTACATGAGGACATTGCAGCTGTGTAAAAGAATAAGAGAGGTGACACTGCTGCATCACATCATACACAGAGAGAGGTGACCCTGCTGCATCACATCATACACAGAGAGGTGACCCTGCTGCTACATCACATCATACACAGAGAGGAGTGACACTGCTGCTGTATCACATAATACACAGAGAGAGGTGACACTGCTGCTGTATCACATAATACACAGAGAGAGGTGGCACTGCTGCTGTATCACATAATACACAGAGAGAGGTGGCACTGCTGCTGCATCACATCCTACACAGAGAGAGGTGACCCTGCTGCTGCATCACATCATACACAGAGAGGAGTGACACTGCTGCTGCATCACATCATACACAGAGAGGAGTGACACTGCTGCTGTATCACATCATACACAGAGAGGAGTGACACTGCTGCATAACATCATACACAGAGAGAGGTGACACTGCTGCCACATAACATCCTACACAGAGAGAGGTGACACTGCTGCATAACATCATACACAGAGAGAGGTGACACTGCTGCTGCATCACATCATACACAGAGAGAGGTGACACTGCTGCTGCATCACATCATACACAGAGAGAGGTGACACTGCTGCTGTATCACATAATACACAGAGAGAGGTGGCACTGCTGCTGCATCACATCCTACACAGAGAGAGGTGACACTGCTGCTGCATCACATCATACACAGAGAGAGGTGACACTGCTGCATAACATTATACACAGAAAGGGGTGACACTGCTGCTGCATCACATCATACACAGAGAGGAGTGACACTGCTGCTGTATCACATAATACACAGAGAGAGGTGGCACTGCTGCTGCATCACATCCTACACAGAGAGAGGTGACACTGTTGCTGCATCACATCATGTACAGAGAGAGGTAACTCTGCTGCCGCATCACATCATACACAGAGAGAGGTGGCACTGCTGCTGCATCACATCATACCCAGAGAGAGGTGACACTGCTGCTGTATCACATCCTACACAGAGAGAGGTGACACTGCTGCCACATAACATCCTACACAGAGAGAGGTGGCACTGCTGCATAACATCATACACAGAGAGAGGTGACACTGCTGCTGCATCACATCATACACAGAGAGGTGATACTGCTGCTGCATCACATCATACAGAGAGAGGTGACACTGCTGCTGCATCGCATCATACACAGAGAGAGGTGACACTGCTGCTGTATCACATAATACACAGAGAGAGGTGGCACTGCTGCTGCATCACATCCTACACAGAGAGAGGTGACACTGCTGCATCACATCATAAACAGAGAGAGGTGACACTGCTGCCACATAACATCCTACACAGAGAGAGGTGACACTGCTGCATCACATCATAAACAGAGAGAGGTGACACTGCTGCCACATAACATCCTACACAGAGAGAGGTGACACTGCTGCATAACATCATACACAGAGAGAGGTGACACATCCGTGTCACAGACAAGAGGGGGTTTTGGCCACACTTGGGGCCGCCGGGCCCACCTCCAGAGCTTCATGCCAAGCCAGTGCTCATGTAAAAAAACAAATAACTATGTACTAGTGGTCCATTAGCTTTAAACCATAAGTCATTTTCTGATGACATGTTCCCTTTAAGCTAAAGCTAGTGACTTATTCACTGCGGTTTTGCCGTTGTCCACATGAAGTACAGCAGAGTGTTGTCAGGACAATGAGGGAACATCGAGGCTCTTCTATCACATCCTGGTCTGTGTATAATCGGGGTCATAGGGCAGCTACAAATAATGGCTGCTGCTCTTCACTTATAATCTAAACAACGCTGAATGTTTTATCTGTTATTTGAGCCATTAAGATCTATTCTCACAGGCTGCACCGGAGACAGAAATAGGGCCAGAAATGGAACATTAAAGACGTTTTACGGGGGAAAAAAAAAACGTTTTGATCGGCTGGTAACAGACACCCTGCACCCCGCTGATCAGCTGATCGGTGCTTGTGCTACAGAGGGAACGAGGATGGGAGTAGTTGGCTGTGTACTCCTGTGTGGTGGCGGCATTGGGTTACTGAAGTACACAATGCTGCAGCTACGCTACGTATAAGCCAGGTTGGTCAGCACCTGCCAATCAACTAGCAATCAACAAGCGACAGTGCCGCTCTCCAGTGCTTAAGCAGAATTCTGGCACCAGAGGGAAAACAGATTCCGGCACCAGCCATGGATTCTTTGAAGCTACATAACAGTACCAGTGGTTTGGGAGGGGGGGCTCAGTACAGCTGCTTCAAACACAGGCAAAGCGGGACTATCTGTGCTTACATCGTGTACAGTCGAGGCGACACTATCTGTGCTTACATCGCATACAGGCGAGGCGACACTATCTGTGCTTACATCACGTACAGGCGAGGCGGCACTATCTGTGCTTACATCGCGTACAGGCGAGGCAACACTATCTGTGCTTACATCGCGTACAGGCGAGGCGACACTATTTGTGCTTACATCGCGTACAGGTGAGGCGACACTATCTGTGCTTAGATCATATACAGGCGAGGCGGCACTATCTGTGCTTACATCATATACAGGCGAGGCGGCACTATCTGTGCTTACATCATATACAGGTGAGGCGGCACTATCTGTGCTTACATCGCGTACAGGCGAGGCGACACTATCTGTGCTTACATCATATACAGGTAAAGGCGGCACTACCTGTGCTTACATCATGTACAGGCGAGGCAGCACTATCTGTGCTTACATCGCGTACAGGCGAGGCGACACCATCTGTGCTTACATCGCGTACAGGCAAGGCGACACTATCTGTGCTTACATCACGTACAGGCGAGCCAGCAATATCTGTGTTTACATCGCGTACAGAAAGGGCGACACTATCTGTGCTTACATCACGTACAGGCGAGGCGACACTATTTGTGCTTACATCGGGTACAGGCGAGGCAACACTATCTGTGCTTACATCATATACAGGTGAGGCGGCACTATCTGTGCTTACAACATGTACAGGCGAGGCGGCACTATCTGTGCTTACATCGCATACAGGCGAGATTTCACTATCTGTGCTTACATCATATACAGGTAAGGCGGCACTATCTGTGCTTACATCGCGTACAGGCGAGGCGACACTATCTGTGCTTACATCGCGTACAGGCGAGGCGACACTATCTGTGCTTACATCATATACAGGTGAGGCGGCACTACTTGTGCTTCCATCATGTACAGGCGACCCAGCACTATCTGTGCTTACATCGCGTACAGGCGAGGCGACGCCATCTGTGCTTACATCGCGTACAGGCAAGGCGACACTATCTGTGCTTACATCACGTACAGGCAAGGAGACACTATCTGTGCTTACATCATATACAGGTGAGGCGGCACTATCTGTGCTTACATCATATACAGGCGAGGTGACACTATCTGTGGTTACATCCCACACAGAGGAGGCGGCACTATCTGTGCTTACATCCCACACAGACGAGGCGGCACTATCTGTGCTTAAGTGTGACGAGTTGGGGATAAAAGGGGCCTCCCGACGAGGAGCCATAATGGCGGTCTCTGCGGCCACGACAGTTAGTGGGGGTTCTTATTGGGGTAGTAGCTTGTGCCCAAATTATAAAAGTGGTGGTAGGTGGTTGCATGCTAGTCAAGATGGCCCCCGTCAGAGGGTGGGGGAGGGGGGAACAGGTATGGCCTTTGTGTAGAGACAAAGGGGACATTAGTATGCGGAGGGAATATCTGGGGGAGGTAGTGAGCTGAGCTAGGTGTTAAAGGGGGCGGGGTTTAGAGTATAAAAGGACAGGTAGTTTGACCAGGGACACAGCACTTTTCAAGATTCCTGGATGAGAGAAGACTGCCTGGGAAGTGAAGCCTCCAGCCTCCAGAGCTATTAAGACCTTTAGCCGGTGTCTGAGCTGCCTGAGCTATAAAACCTCTAGCCTCTTTACGAGCTAAAAACCTACAGGCAGCTGGCAGCCGAGCTATAAGCGCAGCGTATGCTGCAATTTCCGCCAGATATGTTTTATCGTGTTTTGTTGGGGTATGCGGGAGTGGGGTTAGCAGGTTCCCCCCTTATGCTTACATCATATACAGGCGAGGCAGCACTATCTGTGCTTACATCGCGTACAGGCGAGGCGACACTATCTGTGCTTACATCATATACAGGCGAGGCGGTACTATCTGTGCTTACATCGCGTACAGGCGAGGCGACACTATTTGTGCTTACATCGCGTACAGGCGAGGCGACACTATCTGTGCTTACATCATATACAGGTGAGGCGGCACTATCTGTGCTTACATCATATACAGGCGAGGCGGCACTATCTGTGCTTACATTGCATACAGGCGAGGTGACACTATCTGTGCTTACATCATATACAGGTGAGGCGGCACTATCTGTGCTTACATCGCGTACAGGCGAGGCGACACTATCTGTGCTTACATCATATACAGGTGAGGCGGCACTATCTGTGCTTACATCATGTACAGGCAAGGCAGCACTATCTGTGCTTACATGGCGTACAGGCGAGGCGACACCATCTGTGCTTACATCGCGTACAGGCAAGGCGACACTATCTGTGCTTACATCATATACAGGCGAGGCAGCACTATCTGTGCTTACATCGCATACAGGCGAGGCAGCACTATCTGTGTTTACATCACGTACAGGCGAGGCGACACTATCTGTGCTTACATCGCATACAGGTGAGGCGGCACTATCTGTGCTTACATCGCGTACAGACGAGGCGGCACTATCTGTGCTTACATCATATACAGGCGAAGCAGCACTATCTGTGCTTACATCGCGTACAGGCGAGGGGACACTATCTGTGCTTACATCATATACAGGTGAGGCGGCACTATCTGTGCTTACATCGCGTACAGACGAGGCGGCACTATCTGTGCTTAAATCATATACAGGCAAGGCGGTACTATCTGTGCTTACATCGCGTACAGGCGAAGCAGCACTATCTGTGTTTACATCGCGTACAGGCGAGGCGGCACTATCTGTGTTTACATCGCGTACAGGCGAGGCGGCACTATCTGTGCTTACATCATATACAGGCGAGGCGGCACTATCTGTGTTTACATCGTGTACAGGCGAGGCAGCACTATCTGTGCTTACATCGCGTACAGGCGAGGCGGCACTATCTGTGCTTACATCATATACAGGCAAGGCAGCACTATCTGTGCTTACATCGCGTACAGGCGAGGCAGCACTATCTGTGCTTACATCGCATACAGGCGAGGCGGCACTATCTGTGCTTACATCATATACAGGCAAGGCAGCACTATCTGTGCTTACATCACACACAGTGGAGTAGTGGCAGTGTCTACAGTTTGGGTACAGGTTTTGCAAACCAGTTCTATTGAAGTGAAAGGAGCTTAATTACAGAGCACACCTCAACTGGAGACAAGAGCGGTGCAGACTTTGGAAGAAAGTGGCCATGTAATTCTAATGTTGGATAACCCCTTTAAATGAGTTCTTTACTTAACACACAACAGTTCCTACTTAATAGAAGGGACCCTTGACATTAAAGCGACCATTAAGTCCTGCCCCCCTCCCCCACTCTGTATTCTGCGGGGAACCTGGCCAGACAGTATTCAGTTTCCCTGCTCTCTATGCTGCTCAAGAGATGTGGAACAGGGGACTCAACTCACAAAAAAGGTTAAATGCCCCTCTAAGTGCCCCCATGTAGCAGCCTGGCTCCTCCCTGTGCCCCCATAGAGTAATTAGGCCATTAGCTCCCTGCCCACCCTCCCTGGCAGACATCTCTTCTCTCTCCTCTGATTAGGTGACATGGTCCCAGATCCTCAGGTAGGTCCAGTGTCACCCCCTGTAACCACGATTGTTACACCCCTGCCCCAGATTCTGGTTTAACCTGCAGTTAATGGGAATTACTTGGGCCCATACAGTGGATGTGTATGCTGGTATGCAAACCATGAACAGTCTACAGATGTATATACAGATATATAGCCACACAATTATTATTATTTTAGAAACCTGTAAGAACAAAAGGTTTTGCTTTATAACCTGTGAGGCGACATTTCTCTCCCAGCATAGACTAGGGGCCCTATTCCACCGGACGATTATCGTTCAGATTATCGTTAAATCGTTCGAATCTAAACGATAATCGTTCGGTTGAAATGCAGTTAACGATTAACGACCGAACGAGAAATCGTTGATCGCTTTATAAGACCTGGACCTATTTTTATCGTTGCTCGTTCGCAAATCGTTCGCATTGAATAAGACATCGTTCGGTCGTTCGCAATAGATACGAACGCAATAGCGAATAAATACGGAAGAAGAAACGATCGCAATTACGATCATAAGTAACGATTATCGTTCCATGGAAATGAGTGAACGTTTTCAGGTCTTTCGCAATAGCGGTCGTTTGAGATCGTTAATCGTTAACAATTATGCAAACGATAATCGTCCGGTGGAATAGGGCCCTAAGAGAAGACGTCCGCACCTCGGCCGTGTAATCCTCATGTCATGTGAGACGGAGGTTTATGTGCAATCATTTTGCTGTCATCCATATCAAACCTGAAATACGGATAAGTGATATGTGTGATTATAGAGCTATATTCTCTGTACAGTGATCCTCTCAGCCCCCAGTATGGAGGGCGCAGGCGATGAGCAGCCGGCAAGGTTATATCCTGGACCCATCCAACAAGTCATAGACAGTGTGATGGGAACATTAATCATATCCCGTCACTCGTCCACGTCCGCTGACCTCCATAGCCACAGGTCCTATGTGACAGGACTGAAATGAATTACACCAATCACAGAGTGACGAGCATAAAATAATGTCCGGATAGATCCCGGTCATGTGTCTCCACTTAATACACGATCACGGGGGTGACGGAAACATGCAGACTCTGATGGTGTGGAGAGATTTATCTGACAGATTTTTAAAGCCAAAGCCAGGATTGGATCTGAGAAGAGGAGAAATCTCTTTATGACCTGTTGTCTGTTTATAGTCTGTTCCTGGCTTTAGCTTCGAAGATCTGTCTGTGTAAACGCACCATTAGGCTCTGATTACCTTCTCATAACTTTGGGACAAACCGCTAAATTTAAAGGGGTTCTCCAGTGTTAGAATAACATGGCCACTTACTTCCAGAGACGGCACCGCTCTTGACTCCAGGTCAGGTGCAGTTTGTAATTAAGCTCCATTCACTCTAATGGAACCAAGCTGTAAAACCTGTGCCCAAACTGGAGACAAGAGTGTGGTGCACCCCTGTGGTGCTATGGTGGAGGGACATCCGGTCACTTGCCAGATGGTAAGGTGTAATGCCAGCGCTATGGTGGTTGGCCGAGATGCAGCCGAACCCTGAGTTGTTGTGTCTTGACACCAGTGCCGGTTGGGCACACAGGTATGGTGGCACGCCTGCTTTTATTTTAAAGGGCCGGTTGTACCTTGTTCCTCTGTGAACAGTGACCTGCCAGGCTGCTACAGGGTCCCTTGGGACGTAATCACGGTGGGCCGGAGTGGTGTAGTGACCCTTTCGGACTATTGACACTGCCACCCACAGAAAGGAGAAATGTCCCAAGGATGTAGTGTGTACTGTGTCAGTGAAGTGTGAAAAAATCACAGAGTCTCTTAATCATAAATAATCTCTTTTACTTGGTAAGTACTTGAGTGCAGTGGGTTATACAGCTTTCCTTTGACAGGGTACAATACACTTGTTCCATTAATAAAGCCCATAATAATACAGCAACCAGATCTGTGATAGGGATACAGTGAAGAGTACAGTCGTGCTGACTGATCTGCGTGCTGAGAGATACAAAGAATCAGAGTAGCAGAGAGGAGGATGACGTGAGAGTCCCAACCCAAGTAGCACTGTGCTCTGCCAGGATGTTGGAGGATGAGGCAGAAGAAAACTTAGAAAAAGAAGAGAATACTTGTGCCCGTGTTTTGACCTTTAGGTCTTCGCACCACCTAATGCCCTACCAGTGTTGGTAGACCCGTCCTAGTGGGTGACACAAGGCCCCAGACCTTGTTACCTGGGGTGAGCGGAATGCTGAGGATTTTTTGCTGACAACCGCGCTGCGAGTTCCTAGGCTCTTAGCAACGTTGCTCTATCCGAATCAGTTCCTAGCTTCTTTTGGCTTTTGTGGATACTGTCCTGCACTGTGACTCTTGTAGTCCACGGCGTGGGTTAAGGTTACCTCTGACTTGTCCTCTCCTGTAAGAGCTTAACACTGCATAGTGTTGTGTAGAGTAATCTGAGAAGAAATTGTTAGCTGTGTCTTGTCTTGCTTCCTACCCATACAGGAACCTTACTCAGACTGAACTTTTCAGGGAAGAGGGACCTGGCAGAGAGCCAGGGCCCAAGAGGACCACTGTATGCACACAATGCATCAGTTTTTTCACCTGATTTTTTTTCCCCGCAAAAAGGGACTGCAAAAAAACAGTGTGAACATTACTGTCAGAAAATCATGATATTTTCCTGAAGCCTCCTGATCATGATTTCCTGACAGTAAAAAACTGACACGGACGTGTGAAGGGGGTCTTCAACCTCAGAATGATGGAGTTTAGGAGGTACAGAGGTAAAGGAACGGCGCCTAATAAGTGTTGAGTCATAACTTTCTGACCATATAAATGTTTTCCAGGAGTGCGGGGTGCAGACATGAGGGGTACACACATGAAGGGGTGCAGATATGGAGGGGTACACACATGAAGGGGTGCAGATATGGAGGGGTACACACATGAAGGGGTGCAGATATGGATGGGTACACACATGAAGGGGTGCAGACATGTAGGGGTACACAGATGAAGGGGTGCAGACATGAAGGGGTGCAAGGCATGAAGCGGAGCAGACATGAAGGGGTGCAGGCATGAAGCAGTGCAGGCATGTGCACTTCCTGTTTAAGTGTAAAAATACACCAGCAAGAATTAAAGCTGGGTTCACACTGCATCTCCGGCTCAGTTCGAGGCCACTGTTGCAGTTGTCGCTCAGCACTGGCAAACTTAGGCTGCATTCACACGTAACGTAAAATTGTCTACGACTACGTACAATTTTAGGAACCATTTAAATGAATGCAGCCATTCACCAACCCCCACCGCGAAAAAATAGGGCACATCCTAGGAAATATCACAGCACAGATGCCAGTGAACATGTGAGCCAGCCAGCACGGAAGGAGTAGGCGAGTAGTGGTCCTCTGCGCTTCTGTCATCTCTGTCGAGGGGGGGCTGCATTTCTATTGGGGGATCCGAGCCGTGATCACGTGAATGAGGCCTTGTAAAGTAGACAGACAGGAACGGAGTCTTACACACCTCATGTACTATAATGGGGTCCACCAGGGTTTTCTGTTTGTTGTGCAGCATTTTTTGGTTCTGTAATTTCAGACGGGTCCTGAGATGGAGGCTAGAACATCCTCCAACATGGTGTGAACCTAGCCCAAGGATCAGGTTGTAGCACTTTTCTAGATAAATCTACACGCTACTATAGGTGCAAATATCTGCACACATTGCCCTCTATATCTCACGGTGTTAGTGATCACTACCAGAGACCCCGAGACAGTAGTCATGTGGTAAAGGAAGGTCACAGTTTAATAATTGTTTCATATAATTTCCTGCTTCCTGACTGTTTCTTCTTCCCTCAGGGTGAATGCTCCAGCATGTGCTATAACATCTTCATCGTGGAGTCAGTCTGCGTGGGTTGGTTCTCGCTTGAGTTCATCCTAAGATTCATTCAATCCCCTAGCAAGTTTACATTTTTGCGGCAGCCTCTGAACCTCATAGACATTGTGGCCATTCTGCCTTACTACATCACCCTGGTGGTGGACCACACGTCTGCCGAGCAGAAGAGGCCCGGATCAGGGAATACCTATCTGGATAAAGTAGGCCTTGTACTGCGCATACTCCGTGCCTTGAGAATCCTGTATGTGATGCGCCTGGCCAGACATTCACTGGGCCTGCAGACATTAGGCCTTACCGCCAGACGGTGCACCCGTGAGTTTGGTCTCTTGCTGCTTTTCCTCTGTGTAGCCATTGCCCTTTTTGCCCCCTTGTTGTACTTGATAGAGAACGAGATGGCAGAATCTCAGGAGTTTACCAGTATCCCGGCTTGCTATTGGTGGGCAGTGATCACTATGACCACGGTGGGCTATGGTGATATGGTACCCAGAAGCATCCCCGGCCAGGTGGTTGCTCTCAGTAGCATCCTGAGTGGAATATTGCTGATGGCCTTCCCAGTGACTTCCATCTTCCATACCTTCTCCCGGTCATATGTGGAGCTGAAGCAGGAGCAGGAGAGAATGATCTGCCGGAGGGCACAGCTGCTGAACAAGAGCCAGCTGGGTAACATGGTCCACGGGAGTGACATCATATCAGACAGCATGTCCTCCGACACCAAGAACTGATACGGTATGAGACAGAAGACGCGGCTGGAGTAATGGCTTCTTACAGACAGAAAAGCTTCTCTGCCCGTTATAGAAACAACGCAAAACCCAGCAGCTAATCAGCTGCTCCCTACAATGATCCCAGATATCCCGGGTCCTCCCATGTCACAGCCAGTGAGAGGAAACGTCTCCAAGGCTTCCCCTGCCGACCACAGCCGGATACGAGTTACTATCATTTACCAAGATTCCTTGTAATCCAGATACTTTAAAAAGTATTTATCCAAATCATTTCACGAGTCAGACATGGAATAACGTCACCTTGTAAATCCACTCCAATAGTTATCAGTGATAGTTATAGGTACTGATCAAGAGTTAAGGCCCTATTCCACGGAACGATTATTGGCCGTTACAGCCGATAATCATCCCGTGGAAAAGGAGGCAACGATCAGCCTACATCATTCATGTCGGCTGATCGTTGAAGTCGTTTGTCTTTCAACAACTTATAAAGCAGCAATCTGCTGCAGCTGCTCCGTGGAATAGGAGCGACAGCAGCAGACCGCCGCTATATCCTATAGGCTGCCCGGACGAGCAGCGATCACCAGGGCAGCCCCCCCGCAGCTCCCCCTGTCCCTCCCCAGACTCAGCCGCTCACTGCTGCTGCGCGGAATAGCGGCGGCAGCGAGCTTGGAACAAGGAGCAAATGAGCGCTAATAGCGCTTGTTTGCTCCTCACTGTCGGCCCGTGGCCCCTGGCCTAGCAGAATAGGAGCTGAATTCGAGTGGAATTTGAGTGGAATTCAAGCGGAATGCAAGCAGGATTCAAGCAGAATTTTAAGCAGAATTCAAGCCCCATTGACTTCTATAAGATTCCTCTAGCAAATTCTGCCAAAAGAAGTGATATGTTACTTCTTTGGGCGAAAAGCAGATTTGTGGCAGAAAATTCTGCTTGGAAATTCTGCAGTGTGAACAACAGAGCCATTACACACAACGAGATATTGCCCTGTTCATTCTTTTACAAGAGGAATTTCAAGCAGAATTTAAGAGCGGATTCCTCTTCTTCCTCAGTGTGAATGAGTCCTTACATCCAGGCTTATACTACAGAGCTGCATTTATAATTCTGTAGCTCTAGAAATGAAACCCCCTAGCATTACCCCTTGGTTTAGTGTTTGTATAGAACTTGAACACAGTGACCCCTCCAGCAAAATAATGAGTGCAGATCTGGGGTATAATATAGGATGTAACTCAGGATCAGTAATGTATGTACACAGTGACCTGACCGGCAGAATAGTGAGTGCAGCTCTGGAGTATAATACAGGATGTAACTCAGCATCAGTAATGTATATACACGGTGACCCCACAAACAGAACAGAGAGTGCAGCTCTGGAGTATAATACAGAATGTAATAGTGATATCCCATGACAACATGAAAAGCTGTACTCCTGCCCTAACAAGCAGGAGACCGTAACTATAGGCTTCCCTGCACTAGATTATTCAGTAGATATCTGGCTGTGAGGACAGTGAGCATATATGTCCTCCAGCACTTAGCACTGCTATATACTGTGAACTTGGTGCTAAGTAAGTGTCATGACACAGCATTTCAATTAAAAACAACAATCATTTCTATGTCCCAGACAATGAATTTGATATTTAGGGTGACAACCTTTCTGATATGGGCCATGAGATACCTACCAAGTGTTACCTTTCCTTGTAGTGTGTTATCATTGTAGGCAGGGATTCCTGATGGCGCTTATTACACTGGATAGGCACTGGAGGGGACACTAAGGGGCCATGTAATAATGCACCTGGGAATTATATAGGAAATGATGGACGCTGTAGCCTGGAGAACCCCATAGAGAAAGCTCAGCTACAATGTACACCTGTCATAAGGGGAGTGGCTTGGTGGAAAGTGGGCGTGGTTGTATAACAACTCCGGAGCATTCTTACAGGCCAGGTGCACTGGTTTTGAGCTGCACTTTTCAGCCTAAAAACTTGTCAGACTTTTTTTATTCTAAGGGTACAAACCCACTTGATGTATTTGCTGCGTGAATCAGTCTTAAAAATAAGCAGGCAAAACACAGGTTGGCTTTATACAATTGTTAAGCGTTAAAATACGCAATTGCGTATTTTTGAAGCGTGAAGCTTGTTGTTAGCAAAGCTTCAGTTGTTAACAACCTGTGCGAAAAACGCATGTAGCTTCACGCTTCAAAAATACGCAATTGCGTATTTTAACGCAGAACAATTGTATAAAGCCAACCTGTGTTTTGCCTGCTTATTTTTAAGACTGATTCACGCAGCAAATACGTCAAGTGGTCTTGTACCCTTAGGGTACAAACCCACTTGACGTAGAAAAAAATTTCTTTTTAAATGAAGCGTGATTATATAGTAGAATATGGATGTACAGTCTGTATAGCAGACCAGATATTATATAGCCATAAGCAGCTCAAATAAAGTACCAAATTATTTGCCACAAAAAAACTAAAAGAGAACGGACTTAGTTCATGATCATAGCCATCAGTATGTGAGAGGGCGAAGGGCCATTTAGAGCAATCAAACTCAATGCAGAAAACACGGATGCGCTTTAATCTTATAATGGAAGTCAATGTAAGAATTGATCAAAACACATGCACACAAATGCATCCATTTTTTTAGCCATTTCCCCCCCACACACACAAAAAAGCTGTGTAAATCGGGCCTATCCTGTAAGGCGGCACTATTACATCTGTAACCTCTGAAGCCTCTTCTTATTGTGTAGTAATCTTGAGTTACATCTTGTCTTATACTCTAGTTCAGGGACGTCAAACTTACACCCCCCCCCCCAAGCTGTTTCATAACTTTCACAACTCCATCAAACAAAGCTTTGGCTGTCCAGGCATGATGGGAGTTGTAGTTCCCCACAGCTGGAGGGCGGCCACTTTGACACCTGTGCTCTAGTTGCATCTAACATTAGACGTGCAGTCCTGTAGGTATACAGCAGGAGGCGCTAGGTCGCTGTCTGAATCCTGGGGGAAACCAGCAGAATAATGAAAACAGATGAGCGAATGGCGAGAATATTTACAAGGAAAGTAAAGGATCCTATTGGTAAAAGCCAGAGACACACTATAAAGGTGTACTACCCAAGTAACAAGCCACCTAACTCCACAGACAATAGCTTTAACATAGCAGACTTTATTTTCACAGCCTTCTTTGTGTCTGAAATGCTATTTTTGCCATAAATTCTCTTATTTCTAAGCGTTTCTGTGTATATATGTCTGTACATAGGGATGTGTAATGAATAAAGTGGTGATCGGAGGCGTCTGGGCTCCCTGCGTGATGTGATGTGCGCAGGCTTCCAGATGGAGGGTGACTCATTAGGAGACACAGATGTTGTGTAACTGGTTATCATGGGGAGAGGAGATAGATGACAGCTGGAACAATGAGTAGGAAGGTTTGTTTGCCAGATTGGGAGAAGCTTTGTATTGTAATGACAGTGGGTTGGCGGCCATCCTCACTGTGATCGCCGGATTCATCTCCTGCAGCTCTCGCTGCTTGCACAGCTCAGACAAACGGAGCGGCAAACAACGGGGTCTCTCTCCGATGGCTTCCAAAGGGGAATTACAATAGAAAACATATTGTTTATCCCACTTATCATAACCGGGAGGTGAACTGGGCACCTGTATTGGCATTCATCGCTCTTGGTCTACAGTCCTGGAACTAGTGTAGGATCCAGAGCAGCTGCATGACATAAACTCTACAGACACATAGTCCTGGATGGGAGGATGGAACCAAGCGGCACTTACAAAGCCCTGCTCCATGCTGGGGGTGACACAGAGCTCTGTAGGGGTCTAGCTGCCATAGGTTGCATAGAAGCCACTAGCTGATGTAATATTGGCCCATGTGGACAGTATGGCTTCTCATAGTCCTTGTCACACATTAGGGGAAGGCCCTGATATGCTCTGAAAAGCCTGTTCTACTTTATCCAATAAATGTTTATGGGATTAAAGGAATATTCCACTCACACATAACTTCTGATATGTTGCTGCCCATGGTGAGACTAACAATTCCTTCTATACTTGTTATTATCTTTTCTGTCTCCTTCCCCCAGTTCTCAGCTGCTGCTTTCTGCTGAGGACACAAAAATCTCTGTGTGTGAGCCTGTCTCTCTGTCTCCCCCTCCTCCCTTCTGAGACGGCTGATGTAAACAAGTCCCTGGCAGTCCCTGGCTGGCCCTGGATGCTGTCCTATTAATCTAAAGAAGTCTGATGACTTTAAAACGCGTTATTTGTAAGGACCAATAAAGTGTGTGTGAATAACGACCCTTTCTTTCTCCATCCTTTTGACTATTTATCCCAGACCCTCAAGTAGTGTGTGGTGTCAGACTTCTGCTGCGGCTGGTTTCTATGGATTTACGCTATTAATGGTTGTTGTGGCTACACACAACCTACCCAGGTGAGCAGCCTCCTGGAATATTCCCTTTGTGGGGTATTGAAGCTTATCACCCTATGAGGCACTCTGCCTTTTTTTTTTTTTTTGTGGCAGGCTTTATCTGCAACATTGTAGCTTCTCTGTAATGCTGGGAGGGTTATTCTGAGGTCAAGTTGCTGACAAACTCTCATGCCATTACAAAGAAGCTACAATGTTGCAGATAAAGCCTGCCAGGGACTTGGTTATGTCATCTGTCTCAAAAGGGAGGGGGAGACAGAGAGAAAAGCTGACACACAGATTTGTGTGTCTTCATGACTACCTGACCTTTGTGGATCATGGTGCATTGTCCTGCTGACAGGTCACAAGGCTGCAACATGTTCTAATATCCAACTATCCATCCACATCAGAGAAGTGAGGACAGACCAAAAAAACATTGCCCACCCTCACACCTCCTCCATTGGCCTGCACTGTTCACATCTGACAGGAAGAGCTCATAGATTTATACTGCTTGTGCCATATTCTTTCTCCTCTAGACATGGCACCCCAGAGATCTGGATCCATCTGCTGTAACATCATCCGTTATTATAGCCTACCTGAGCTCAGGAGCGGTGACTTGTGGGTTAGGACCAGTTAGTCTGACACCAGAGTCGTACTTGGTTGCAGTTTCCTCTCGTGACATCCTCCTGTGACCTCTTTTAGCAGCGAGTGGTTTCCATCCACAGGATCCCTTTTCACCGGATGTTTTGCCTTCATCGCACCATTCTCCGCATACTGCAGCGACTCTGCTAGATAGGGAAACCCCACAAGGTTGGCACTTAAATCCTGGCCTGGCTCTAAGCCACAAAAATAAACCCCAAATCACTGGATTTTATACAGAGTCCCAGGTCTAATCTCTATACAGGGAAGATTCAACTGAGAGGGCAGGGAGCTCTAATAAAGAAAACATGTAGCATATAATGCACCAACATAAACCGCAGCACAGTACACGGTCAGTCACATAAGTCCCTGTCCCCACTTAGGTTCACATCTAAATACCACATTAATCTATTAGTATATATGTAATAATGCTATAATAACAGGCCTACGGCTTTCTAATGTCCCTTGTGCATCAATTCTGCAAGGTCTCTGCCTGGCATAGTCATACCCACAGAGGTGCACACCCGGTTACAGAGCGCTCTCTCTCTCTATAATCCCATCCTGGCATAGTCATACCCACAGAGGTGCACACCCAGTTACAGAGCGCGCTCTCTCTCTCTCTCTATAATGCCATCCTGGCATAGTCATACCCACAGAGGTGCACACCCAGTTACAGAGCGCTCTCTCTCTCTCTATAATCCCATCCTGGCATAGTCATACCCACAGAGGTTCACACCCAGTTACAGAGCGCTCTCTCTCTCTCTATAATGCCATCCTGGCATAGTCATACCCACAGAGGTGCACACCCAGTTACAGAGCGCTCTCTCTCTCTATAATCCCATCCTGGCATAGTCATACCCACAGAGGTGCACACCCAGTTACAGAGCGCTCTCTCTCTCTCTATAATCCCATCCTGGCATAGTCCATACCCACAGAGGTGCACACCCGGTTACAGAGCGCTCTCTCTCTCTATAATCCCATCCTGGCATAGTCATACCCACAGAGGTGCACACCCGGTTACAGAGCGCTCTCTCTCTCTATATATAATCCCTTCTTTGCATAGTCATACCCACAGAGGGGCACACCCGGTTACAGAGCGCTCTCTCTCTCTCTATAATCCCATCCTGGCATAGTCATACCCACAGAGGTGCACACCCAGTTACAGAGCGCTCTCTCTCTCTCTATAATCCCATCCTGGCATAGTCCATACCCACAGAGGTGCACACCCGGTTACAGAGTGCTCTCTCTCTCTATAATCCCATCCTGGCATAGTCATACCCACAGAGGTGCACACCCGGTTACAGAGCGCTCTCTCTCTCTATAATCCCATCCTGGCATAGTCATACCCACAGAGGTGCACACCCGGTTACAGAGCGCTCTCTCTCTCTATATATAATCCCTTCTTGGCATAGTCATACCCACAGAGGGGCACAACCGGTTACAGAGCGCTCTCTCTCTCTCTATAATCCCATCCTGGCATAGTCATACCCACAGAGGTTCACACCCAGTTACAGAGCGCGCTCTCTCTCTCTCTCTATAATCCCATCCTGGCATAGTCATACCCACAGAGGTTCACACCCAGTTACAGAGCGCTCTCTCTCTCTCTATAATCCCATCCTGGCATAGTCCATACCCACAGAGGTGCACACCCGGTTACAGAGCGCTCTCTCTCTCTCTCTCTATAATCCCATCCTGGCATAGTCATACCCACAGAGGTGCACACCCGGTTACAGAGCGCTCTCTCTCTCTATATATAATCCCTTCTTTGCATAGTCATACCCACAGAGGTGCACACCCAGTTACAGAGCGCTCTCTCTCTCTCTCTCTCTCTATAATCCCATCCTGGCATAGTCATACCCACAGAGGTGCACACCCGGTTACAGAGCGCTCTCTCTCTCTCTATATAATCCCTTCTTTGCATAGTCATACCCACAGAGGTGCACACCCGGTTACAGAGCGCTCTCTCTCTCTCTATAATCCCATCCTGGCATAGTCATACCCACAGAGGGGCACAACCGCTTACAGGGCTCTCTCTCTCTCTATAATCCCTTCTTGACATAGTCATACCCACAGAGTATAACATGAAAGCAAAAAAAAAGCCTGTAAAGCATCATGCCTTGAAAAAAAAAAAAAAAAACACTGAAAAAAATGCGTAAAACACCATTTTTTCCAGACCTTATTCTGTATTTTACTGGAGCGCAAAACAACCTGTTAGCTACAAGTGGCAGATATATAAAAGTTGTATGGAAGATGACTGCCATCTTGTGGTGAGAACAGGACATGCACAATCTATGTTGTTGATCAGTCTGGGATGTGCAGTGCCTTCCTCTGTGTATACCCTTGTACTGCTGCCATAATAAACTATTCAGCAGAGAGGACAATGAGCGACCAGGCTGACATTACATGGCTCTATAGTTGTAGCTGGTGAGTGGTGATAGAACAGTGAGACGACAACCACCCTGCCCCCCAGAGCAACACAAAAGATTAAAGATGAGCGAAACTCAAGCACGCTGAGGCTCGTCCGGTCCTAAACGCTCTGCTCTTGGTTACTGTGGCTGATGAAACTGGATGTAGTCCTCTCACTAGGGCTGTATCCAACTTCTTCAGCCACCGGTAACCAAAAGCAGAGTGTTCAGGAGCGGCATATAGAGACGGCAGTCATATGATTGATGGATGCATTGAGCAGTGACACTCTGTACTGGTCGGGACTTCATGTATTTAGTCTCTTTTTTCAACCTTCAGGAGACTGGACCTGGATACAGTAAGTATAGCTGTTATATAGCAGCCTTCAGGAGACTGGACCTGGATACAGTAAGTATAGCTGTTATATAGCCGCCTTCAGGAGACTGGACCTGGATACAGTAAGTATAGCTGTTATATAGCAGCCTTCAGGGGACTGGACCTGGATACAGTAAGTATAGCTGGTATATAGCTGCCTTCAGGAGACTGGGCCTGGATACAGTAAGTATAGCTGTTATATAGCTGCCTTCAGGAGACTGGACCTGGATACAGTAAGTATAGCTGTTATATAGCAGCCTTCAGGAGACTGGACCTGGATACAGTAAGTATAGCTGTTATATAGCTGCCTTCAGGAGATTGGACCTGGATACAGTAAGTATAGCTGTTATATAGCAGCCTTCAGGGGACTGGACCTGGATACAGTAAGTAGAGCTGTTATATAGCAGCCTTCAGGGGACTGGACCTGGATACAGTAAGTATAGCTGTTATATAGCAGCCTTCAGGAGACTGGACCGGGATACAGTAAGTATAGCTGTTATATAGCTGCCTTCAGGAGACTGGACCTGGATACAGTAAGTATAGCTGGTATATAGCTGCCTTCAGGAGACTGGACCTGGATAAAGTAAGTATAGCTGCTATATAGCTGCCTTCAGGAGACTGGGTCTGGATACAGTAAGTATAGCTGTTATATAGCTGCCTTCAGGAGACTGGACCTGGATACAGTAAGTATAGCTGTTATATAGCTGCCTTCAGGAGACTGGACCTGGATACAGTAAGTATAGCTGGTATATAGCTGCCTTCAGGAGACTGGACCTGGATAAAGTAAGTATAGCTGCTATATAGCTGCCTTCAGGAGACTGGACATGGATACAGTAAGTATAGCTGGTATATAGCTGCCTTCAGGAGACTGGGTCTGGATACAGTAAGTATAGCTGCTATATAGCTGCCTTCAGGAGACTGGGTCTGGATACAGTAAGTATAGCTGTTATATAGCTGCCTTCAGGAGACTGGACCTGGATACAGTAAGTACAGCAGTTATATAGCTGCCTTCAGGAGACTGGACCTGTATACAGTAAGTATAGCTGTTATATAGCTGCCTTCAGGAGACTGGACCTGGGTACAGTAAGTATAGCTGTTATATAGCTGCCTTCAGGAGACTGGACCTGGATACAGTAAATATAGCTGGTATATAGCTGCCTTCAGGAGACTGGACCTGGATAAAGTAAGTATAGCTGCTATATAGCTGCCTTCAGGGGACTGGACATGGATACAGTAAGTATAGCTGTTATATAGCAGCCTTCAGGAGACTGGGTCTGGATACAGTAAGTATAGCTGTTATATAGCAGCCTTCAGGAGACTGGACCTGGATACAGTAAGTATAGCTGTTATATAGCTGCCTTCAGGAGACTGGACCTGGATACAGTAAGTATAGCTGGTATAAATGCCTTCAGGAGACTGGACCTGGATAAAGTAAGTATAGCTGCTATATAGCTGCCTTCAGGAGACTGGACATGGATACAGTAAGTATAGCTGGTATATAGCTGCCTTCAGGAGACTGGGTCTGGATACAGTAAGTATAGCTGTTATATAGCAGCCTTCAGGAGACTGGACCTGGATACAGTAAGTATAGCTGTTATATAGCTGCCTTCAGGAGACTGGGTCTGGATACAGTAAGTATAGCTGTTATATAGCTGCCTTCAGGAGACTGGACCTGGATACAGTAAGTACAGCAGTTATATAGCTGCCTTCAGGAGACTGGACCTGTATACAGTAAGTATAGCTGTTATATATCAGCCTTCAGGAGACTGGACCTGGATACAGTAAGTATAGCTGTTATATAGCTGCCTTCAGGAGACTGGACCTGGATACAGTAAGTAAAGCTGTTATATAGCTGCCTTCAGGAGACTGGACCTGTATACAGTAAGTATAGCTGGTATATAGCTGCCTTCAGGAGACTGGACCTGGGTACAGTAAGTATAGCTGTTATATAGCAGCCTTCAGGAGACTGGACCTGGATACAGTAAGTATAGCTGTTATATAGCTGCCTTCAGGAGACTGGACCTGGAGACAGTTAGTACAGCTGTTATATAGCTGCCTTCAGGAGACTGGACCTGGATACAGTAAGTTTAGTTTTGTTTTACAGCATGATAACTAAAATAAAAATAATAAATGTAAACTACAGACTAGCTTTATATCTACTGTTGATTTAGACTTTAAAGCGGCACTCTCAGCAGGTTCGGAGCAGTGAACCTGCTGATATGAGCCAGCCGCTATTTACCTCAGGATTCCCGGGCTGTCCTTTTTATTCCTGTGGGGTCCGGTATCGGCTTCGGCTAATTACTGCTATGCTAATTAGCGTGATCGGAGCATTTGGGGCGTTCCCCATGCTCCCTGAGCACCCGCTCAGCCCGCCTAGCCTGCCCCCTCCCGGCCCGCCCACTATCCATATTCATATATGCTTAGCTAGACCGGTTGTTACGGCGCATGTGCAGGAAGCAGCCCGTAACAACCAGCCTAGCTCTGCATATATGGATATGCAGGGTCCCTCTGTACCAGTCTGCCATTTATGTGCTTTATATCTATTGTTCTTCCTCCTTGTCAATCACCATGCATATAACACCTTCATACATGCAGCACCACTAAATTAATAGTGTTCTATAATAAACTATAATGGGAAGTACAGTGGGGAAAAAAAGTATTTAGTATTTAATCCAGAAAATCACATTGTCTGATTTTGTAAGAATTTATTTGCAAATTATGGTGGAAAATAAGTATTTGGTCAGTAACAAAATTTCCTCTCAATCCTTTGTTCTATCTCTGTTGTTGGCAATGACAGAGGTCAAACGTTTTCTGTAAGTTCTCACAAGGTTGGCGCACACTGTTGTTGGTATGTTGGCCTATTCCTCCATGCAGATCTCCTCTAGAGCAGTGATGTTTTGGGGCTGTCGCTTGGCAACACCGACTTTCACCTCCCTCCAAAGGTTTTCTATAGGGTTGAGATCTGGAGACTGGCTAGGCCACTCCAGGACCTTGAAATGCTTCTTACCAAGCCGCTCCTTGGTTGCCCTGGCGGTGTGCTTTGGATCATTGTCAGCCACGTTTCCTCTTCCATGCCCTTGCTGATGGAAGGAGGTTTGCACTCAAATCTCACGATACATGGCCCCATTGATTCTTTCATGTACCTGGATCAGTCATCCTGGCCCCTTTGCAGAGAAACAGCCCCAAAGCCTGATGTTTCCAGCCCCATGCTTTACAGTAGGTAAGGTGTTTGATGGATGCAACTCTGTATTCTTTTTCCTCCAAACACGACAAGTTGTATTTCTACCAAACAGTTCCACTTTGGTTTCATCAGACCATAGGACATTCTCCCAATACTCTTCTGGACCATCCAAATGCTCTCTAGCAAACTTCAGACGGGCCCGGACATGTACTGGCTTAAGCAGTGGGACACGTCTGGCACTGCAGGATCTGAGTCCCTGGCACTGGCGTAGTGTCTTACTGATGGTAGGCTTTGTTACATTGGTCCCAGTTCTCTGCACTTCATTCACTAGGTCCCCCCGCGGGGTTCTGGGATTTTTGCTCACCGTTCTTGTGATCATTTTGACCCCACGGGGTGAGATGGAGGGAGATTATCAGTGGTCTTGTATGTCTTCCCATTTTCTAATTATTGCTCCCACAGTTGATTTCTTCACTCCAAGCCGGTTGCCTATTGCAGATTCAGTCTTCCCAGCCTGGTGCAGGGCTACAATTTTGTTTCTGGTGTCCTTTGACAGCTCTTTGGTCTTCACCATAGTGGAGTTTGGAGTCCGACTGTTTGAGGGTGTGCACAGGTGTCTTTTTATACTCATAACAAGTTTAAACAGGTGCCATTACTACAGGTAATGAGCGGAGGAAAGAGGAGACTCTTAAAGAAGAAGTTACAGGTCTGTGAGAGCCAGAAATCTTGATTGTTTGTAGGTGACCAAATACTTATTTTCCACCATAATTTGCAAATAAATTCTTACAAAATCAGACAATGTGATTTTCTGGATTTGTTTTCTCATTTTGTCTCTCATAGTTGAGGTCTACCTATGATGTAAATTACAGACACCTCTCATCTTCTTAAGTGGGACAACTTGCACTATTGGTGACTGACTAAATACTTTTTTTCCCCACTGTACATGGCCTGAGCATTGTACGCTGCAGCGGATGCAGGAAACACAGAGATGCCTCCATGACAAAGCACCGTTATATAGCACCACCACATTGTCCGAGTCAATAAAGGAGAAAAAGTGCAAAAGTGGCCCAGTACATGATACCTCGCCTGCCCATGTAACATACCAGTCACATTCCGTAATTTTCGGCATATAAGACGACCCCCAACTTTTCCAGTTAAAATATAGAGTTTGGGATATACTCACCTTAAGACTACTCCTCTTCCAACGCACACCAAATAAAAATTAATAAATAAAAAAAAATTTTAAATCAGACAGCAGTGAGATCTGAGAGGCAGAGAAGAAGGTACAGTAATATTGGTAGGAAACAGGGGAGGCCAGACAGGTGACAGAGGGGTGTTTTTCTGGGCACAGCGCCACTCTACCGTATGTCTTTCTTCCATACCCCGGACGCCTGCAGCTTGCTCTGCCCGGTTGTCGCATACAGCGGGATGCGGCCATATTTGAGCTCCCCCCACTGCATGCAGCGACTGCAGATTCTCCAATCCAATTCCGAAGTTTTCAGCACCTGCCCTATAAGACGACACCCGGCGTATAAGACGACCCCTGCCTTTTGAGAAGATTTTCCTGGGTTAAAAAGTAATCTTATATGCAGGAGAATACAGTAACTGCATTACCATGTGCTGCCATAGTGTCCACTAGTAGGGTCACAAAGATATCCTTCACATCTAGGATCATGTCTCCTATCACAGGATAGTAATGAGCCCAGCACCATCATTCCATCCTGGTCAGTATTACTGTACTTTTATATTTCATCCTATCTCTCCACCCAGTGGTTATAGTCAGTATTACTGCACATTTATATTTCATCCTATGTCTCTACCCAGTGGTTATAGTCAGTATTACTGTCCATTTATATTTCATCCTATGTCTCCACCCAGTGGTTATAGTCAGTATTACTGTCCATTTATATTTCATCCTATGTCTCCACCCAGTGGTTATAGTCAGTATTACTGCACATTTATATTTCATCCTATGTCTCCACCCAGTGGTTATAGTCAGTATTACTGCACATTTATATTTCATCCTATGTCTCCACCCAGTGGTTATAGTCAGTATAACTGCACATTCATATTTCATCCTATGTCTCCACCCAGTGGTTATAGTCAGTATTACTGCACATTTATATTTCATCCTATGTCTCCACCCAGTGGTTATAGTCAGTATTACTGCACATTTATATTTCATCCTATGTCTCCACACAGTGGTTATAATCAGTATTACATATACAGTGAAACCTCTCCAGGAGACCCAGACCACATTTCCTGTAATAGTGTGTGAATCCCCCATACACTGGGGATAGTGACCTGTTTCTATGTGAAGACCACCCACCTAGAAGACCACTTTTATACGCAATTCTGGTTAATCTTCTCAACTAGGTTTCCCAATATGTTGCTACTCCAGCTTCTACAAAATTACAATTCACATCATCATGATGGGAGTTGTAGTTCCGCTACAACTGGAAAGCCACAGGTTGGAGGACACAAAAAAATCTAGTGTGGGCAGGGGAGTGTGGGAACATAGTAAAGGATCTATACTTACCCGTCCCCATGCCCCAGGCCAGGAACAAGCGTTTGCTCATTCCTGGGCTGGCAGCTAGCCCTATTACACAGGGTCATTCTGGCCTGTTCGTCAGATAATCCGCCCATGTAATAGGGCCTTAGAGGGGGTGACATGGGCCCCTCTACTGCCAGCAACATATATGTTGGCAACTGCAAACCCCTGCAGCATAACGCTAATGATACAGAGCGGGGTCCCATTCCCCCCGGGGGGAGGCTGCTTGTCACTTTTTGCTTATAATTTTCTATGTTTCTAGGAGATATTAGGAGGTTTTGAGTGAATGAGCAAGAGCACACAGGAAGGTATACAGCTGTGTGTTATCAGCCTAGAGATCGTACTGAAAGCCACATCTGCTGATGGTGTGTCCAATGGTGGATGTGCAAAACTACAGCTCCCATCATACCTGGACATCTGAAGGTACTCATAGTTTTGCAACCACTGTAGAGTCACAGGTTAAGAAACAGAGTACAGTATTACAGCAGTCTATAGTCAGGTCAGAGCTCCACCAATGCTCCTTCCTGTACTGCCACCCGATGCTCGTTTAGTGTATTACAGCACATTTATACACAGTTCTATCAATATCCCATCCTGTGCTGCCACCTAGTGTTTAATATCAGGTACTGACAGACATGGTGACATACTGGTATGATCTGTCAGGGACATGCTGCTGCACGGCTTTGTTACAATTGTAATTTAACCCTATAAATGGAAATCAGCCAATCAAGTCAGAAGCAATTTATATTGAGGTCAATGCTGGAAAAACCACATACAATATGGAAACAAAAATCTGTCTGCTTCAGGGTAACTGCCCTGTCAGTGTCATGTGATGTCACAATGTGATGTGACATCACTATGTGATGTCACCATGTGACCATGCTGTTAATTAGATGTGACATCACTATGTGACTACACTGACGTTCATTAGATGTGATGTCACCATGTGACCACAATGACGTTCATTAGATGTGATGTCACCATGTGACCATGCTGATCATTAGATGTGACGTCACCATTTGACCACACTGACGTTCATTAGATGTGATGTCACCATGTGACCATGCTGATCATTAAATGTGGCGTCACCATGCGCGCTGATAATAAGATGTGACGTCACCATGTGACCACGCTGATCATTAGATGTGACATCACTATGCGCGTTGATAATTAGATGTGACGTCACCATGTGACCACGCTGATCATTAGATGTGACATCACCATGCGCGCTGATAATAAAATGTGACGTCACCATGTGACCACGCTGATCATTAGATGTGACCCTGTGATCTTCCTGTAGTGTTTAGCTGTTTGGCTCTGGCCTTATACAGAAGTCTCTGCTGCCATTCGGTGTCTCTTCCATGTTCTACAACTCAAATGTCATCAATCTCTTCTTATTCCCATTCTCAGCCCTACAGACATTTGTAAATGTATAACTGTATCTCTATCGTCCTCCGGGGGTCACTGTTTGAACCACAGTATCTTATTGTATCCCTACCAGTGGTCATTCCCAATGATGCAGTATAAAGCATCTGATGTATGACCCCATATTATGCTCATATTCACCAGTATACTTCAGGGTAACACTAAAATGTCATTACAACATACAACATGGTGTGCCCATAGCCAGAGGCTTTACTAGACCAAATGTATTTTACCACACTTCTGTGTCACATGAGTGGAAAGTAAATACCACTGTATAGCAAGAGCACGACATCGAGATGGACAGCAAATGTACAGAAGAAGCAAATGAGCAGAGCAATCAATTAAAGGGGCACTCTGGCAAAAAAATAATATTTCAAATAACTGGAAAGTTATTTGGATTTGTAATTTACTTACTTGTATTTAAAAATCTTCAGTATTCCAGTACTTATCAACTGCTGTATGTCCTGCAGGAAGTGGTGTATTCTCTCCAGTCTGTGACACAGTGCTCTCTGCTGAGAGCGGGGGAACTGTACTGAGCCGCGCGGCGCTCTCATTACAGCACGGCACATACTGTATCTATACAGTTCCCCCGCTCCCTGCATCTAATTACAGATGCTGCCCAGGCAGGGGAGTTTCCGTTACAGGCATTCCACGTCTGTGGTCCGTGAGGAACACGGAACGTGGGAATGCAGCCTAATACTGACTTGGAGAAGTAGTGTAATTCCCCACTTGAAAGAGGTAATTGCTGCAATACAACATGCTTTCAGATGTGAAAAAATTATAGCTATAGGGAGAGACCAAATACCCCAATTTAATCAAAGATGGCAGAACTGGGAAACTGAGCAAAGAGATCTATGTGAATAAGAAGGAAATAACTAATAAAGTAATAGGAATAAACAGAGAGGAAAGTTACTTTCTGAGTTTACTAATAGGGGAATAACTAAGATGGCTGGAGAGTAAATTAAGCATCCCAAACACCATAGCCCTGGAGTAGGGCTATTTCTGTGTTTCTTGTTTGTATAAGGTATTGTGTATGTAATATGTGTATTGTCTTATTTTCATAAGTAGGTAATGGATAAGATATAACCACATAAAAGGACAGGCTGGAAAGCCTTTGATTTACTTATGGATCATTATGTATAAGTTCGATGATAATAATAATAAATAGTATAGTAAAAAAAAAATCCTAAAATGTTATTCACTGATATAAATAATAAGAGACTCAAAACTGAAAATGTTGGTCCCCTCAAAAATAATCTGTGTGAAATGGTGAAGGGGGATAAGAAAAAGGCCAATCTACTAAACACATTCTTCTCTACTGTATTCAGAGAGGAGAATCCTACAACAGATCACATGACTAGGGGTAGTGTAAATCCTCCCATAAATTTGACCTGCCTAACAGCGACGCCTAAAAACATGAAAAACCATAAAGCATCTGCCTCATAAGAGTTTTTGTCTTTCTCTGGATCAACACAGTAGGATTCCTGTAGGGTGAATTTAATGGACTCTTGTCTTTTTTCAACCTTATTGACTATGCAGAGTCCAGAAACATGAAATAAAAGGGACCTAAGGGCTTATTCCCACGCTCCACAAACCATGGAGGTTACGGAGCGTGAAGATGCAACGTGGACTCGCAGCTCTCCCGGCTTCATATTGATACATGGCGCTGGGAGAGGTGCCCGTCCACTTCGAAGCTTCAGGGCCCGTAACCTCCATGTATTGCGGAGAGTGGCATAAGCCCTTACACGTACAATTCTGATAGCAGCAATAAGTCCACTACTGCACTCTAGTGGTCATATTCTGTAACACTAAAAGGAAAATTCTGTGCTGAAATACAGGCAATGTCACACTAATACTAAGAGCAAGCCTATAGACTTCTCTGCAGTTTGTTTTAGAAGTAATGACTACCCCTACAGCCATTTATTGTCTCGATGCATGAAGCAATGTAGCAGCCATAGCTCAGTATTCTTCTTCTTAACTTCTCTTGTCTCACAGGAAGTTTTCCTCTACAGGTGCCACACACATTGGAGTTATCCTTTGTTGCACTTTAGAAAGAAATAAGATCCACAAGTACAAATCATGAAGAGCACTCTGGTCTGGTCTGGCTGCAGATGGTGTCCGGTTTAGTAATTATGCATCATGTAGTATTGGAGATGTGAAAGCCTTAGTCCCCTTATGAATCCACTGATCACCGCTCTCACTATGGAAGCGTAAGAAGTTCCACTCAGTTTTGCAGAGTCTGCATTAGTTCTAGGCAATATCTCAGCCTCTGGTCAGGGCTGAGTGCAGACACCGGCAATGTTCCTAGTAACCTGTGGACACCGGCAGACGAGGAGACAGGCCGGCACTGACCAATGATCTTTATGATGCTTTTAGTTATGGGAAACTGCAGTAAATGATCTAAATATTGATGAAGTCTTCACTTATTAAGCAAGTGATGAGATTGTCTCACAGTTTAACCTGAGCATTTACACGAATCAGACCGATGCATATTTAATGACATTATCAGAAGCGTCAGACAATCTGGTAATAAAGAGTCCATGGTGCACAGAACGTGTAGGGTAAGTTCGTGAAGTGTAGGGAAGGCAGCGTAAAGCAAAGTGTTACCGTCCTCTGAGAGGTGCATATAGTACTGGGTATGAGGTCCACTCATGGGAGTCCACTTATGTTTTCTTTATGGGATTGCCCCATAGTAGGTGAATCGGTATCATTTTAGTGACTTAGGAGGTGATAGACAGTAGAATCAGATGAGGTGAGGTGAGCATCTCGCTGCAGCTTCTTAGGTACAGTCATACAAAGAAGCTGCAGAAAAATGCTCAGAAAAGCTACAAAAACGTATAGTGTTAGGGTCTGTTCACACTAAGGAATAGGCGAGGAATTGAAGATGAAAGTTTTCTGCTTGAAATTTCCTCTTCTTCAGCTCTAATAGAATAGGAGCGAAATGTGGAAATTCAAAAAAACGTCGAACTCTATGGGATTTCTCTCATGGAATCACCGACATGTCAATTCTTTGGGCTGAAAGCGGATCCGCGGCAGAATTTCAAGCAGAAAATTAAGCGGGGATTCCGCTTGAAATTCCTGAGTGTAAAGAATCTTGCCACAGACATAAGCTGCTTCTTTGTTAGGTTTTCAGGGGGTGCAGCTCTGCTTCCTTCTGGGTAACACTTCCTGTATAGGCAGTGGCTCATCAGTATTATCTGTGGGGGTCTGATCGCCTTTTACACAATGATCTGCCAAACAGGCCAAATACTGCCCAGCAAACAGGCTAAGAACATCTCTGGCTCAAGCTGATCGCTGGGATCATCCAGCTTATAAATCATTGTTAGTCAATCCTGTGTAAATAAGGGTCCCAACTCAAGAGACAGATGTAGAGCGCTGGACTAGGAGCTGTACACAGAATTATGTATCATACATACATACAGAGGCGAAACTAGAAATGGCTGGGCCCCATAGCAAACCTTTGATGGGGCCCCCCTTCCCGACTGACCACTAAGGGTACTATTACACGGAACGATAATTGGCCGATTCGGCCATGTAATAAATACAACGATCAACTGATGACAACGATCATCGGCTGATCGTTGATATAGGTTTGGACCTATTTTCGTCGGGCGCCGACCGCGCACAGCTACGCGTAATAGCGGTGCGCAGCCGGCGAGTGACAATATACATTACCTATCCACGTTCCAGGGCTGCTGCTGCGGTCTTCTTCTCCCCGGGTCCTGCGCGCTCTTGCTTCAGAGTGGCCTGGCAGCTGACAGGCTGCCCGGCCAATCACAGGCCGCAGCAGTCCCGGCCTGTGATTGGATGAGTGGCCTGTAAGCTGACAGGCAACACTGAAGTTAGAGCGCGCAGGACCCGGGGAGAAGAAGACCGCAGCAGCAGCCCTGGAACGTGGATAGGTAATGTATGTAGTTTAAACAAGGGCTGCAAGGACATCGGTAACATGTTTAACGATTATCGGGCCGTGTAATAGGTCCAGTAAACGAGATGCAGATCGCTGCTTGTTTACAGGTATTATCGGGCCCCCATCAGCCCATGTAATACCACCCTAAGCCTTCAAGTCTAGTCATATCTGCAATAGGTTGTCAGGATTGCTTGTAGTTAAAGGGATATTTGGAGAACCAGGTAGCCGCGCTTGGACACCTGGTGCTGCAAATGATGACAGCTCAGGGACAATGGGCCCCCCTGAAGCAGCGGGCCCCATAGCAGCTGCTATGGCTGCTACAGTGGTAGTTACGCCCCTGCATACATATACATTTCCTTTCACCAATACTTTCTGGTGACTTTCACCTTCACTGACTACCACAGATCCCAACATAGTCCATGCATCGCTCTTTCATCTATCGTTTATTATTATAACAATCAATAAATCAGTCAATAAATATCTGGAATTCCCCTTGTCAGCTGCCATGGTCACTATATCATCACATATAACCTACAACACAGAGAGTGCCGTTACCTGGTGCTGACCATCGGGCTACCTGCGACGGCCGCCTCTCACTGGCAGCAGCATTATACGTCCCAGCCCAAAGTTGTCGGCCTGATGGAAAAATGAAAGACATTATGGGGTTAATACAGCCGGTCCCCCTGAAGGGTAATCATACACTTTTTTCACCATGAGGCTATGGTCACACTTCATGTTTTACAAAGGATTTTTTCACATTATTAAAGGGGTACTTCAGGCATTTATAGTTTGATATAGTGTGGGTTCTGTGCAACTAAAGAGTATAATAGACACTATATTCCCATAGGATCCTTCTGTCCCCCACTGAACACTCCAGCCGCTACTTTCGACAGTCCAGTGTCAACAATAAGTGACCGCTCAGCTAACCGCAGTTCCAGGATTGGATAGGCGGGCTGCCACTGGAGACATGAGGCCGCCCTGGAGGTAACACCGACAGCATTCAGCAGGGGGACACAAAGATGTGACAGGAGGAGCCCTGGGGGAGTGCGATAGAGGAGAATAGGGGTTTAGCCGTGGAACTCCACAAAATTTGCTTAGTGTGCACAGACCCTCACATGTTCTGTTGGATTTGTTACTAAGAATAGGAGTTTTTCTTTGCAACAACTGCATTATATAAAAAAAAATTATAGAGTACCCCTTTAAGTTTGCGTGAACTGTAGTAAGCCCACACACTAAAAAAGGTAAATTATGAGCAGGTTAGAAGCATCTGTTTCTGTGATATTGGGAGTTTAATCCCTTTACTAGCAAACTGTTTCGGTGCACTTGGGGCCGAACAACCGCCCAAAAAAATTCCTAAGTACAAAATTGCACATTTTTGGTCGCATCAAATCCAGAAAAAAGATTAATAAAAAGTGTTAAAAAAGTGGCATATACACAAACAAGGTACCGATAGAAAGTACAGATCCTGGCGCATAAAATGACACCTCACACAGCCCCATAGACCGAAGGATAAAAACGTTATAAGGATGGGAACAGAGCGATTTTAAATACATTTAGTTTAGTTTTTTTTAAAGGTTTTAATTTTTTAAAAGCCATCAAAAAAAAAAAAAAAGTTATACAAGTTACATATCGTAATTGTACTGATGCGAGGAACAAATGGCGTAAACACAAAACTCCATTTCAATTTGACAGTACAAATGATTTTTTTTCCAGTTTTGCAGCACGGGTACGCCCTATTGCCGGTATCGCCGTGCCCGCTAATACAGTAATCAGATGCAGCTGTCAAACATGACCGCTGCATCCGATTACCGGATCCAGCGTCTCCCTGGTGTCTAGTGGCGGAGATCGCTACTCCGGGATGTTATCCCGGAGGAGCGATCTCCGTTTCTGAAGCCGGCTGGGGACCGCTCCAAGATGGCGCCGTCCCCAGCTCGGCACTCGTTTACTTCCGGCTGCAGCAGCCGAAAGCAAACGAGTGCCGATCTCATGGATCTCTGCAGCATATCTATGCAGCAGAGATCTCAATGAGAGATCAAAGTGTATATACTAGAAGTCCCCTAGGGGGGCTTCTAGTATATGTGTAAAAAAAAAAAATATATAGCGTTGTTGTCAATAAAAAGCCCCCTCCCCTAATAAATGTCTGAATAACCCCCCTTTTCCCAGGTTATAAATAAAAGTAAACAAATAAATAAATAAACATGTTTGCTATCGCCGCGTGCGTAATCGCCCGAACTATTAATTAACCCATAGCTGCACCAGGACGTTACTGAACGTCCTCGTGCCGCTATGGGAGTTCAGAGGGGGGTCGAGCGGCGACCCCCCTCTGAACTGCCGCGATCCCGGGTGCCGCATGTAGCCCGGGATCGCGGCTATTAGCGGGCACGGTCCGATCGCCGTGCCCGCTAATTAAGTACTTAGAAGCAGCTGTCAAAGTTGACAGCTGCTTCTAAATACTTGCTCATATCCATCCCTGGTGGTCTAGTGGGGGGATCGCCCCCCTGCGGCGCGATTGCGGGGGGAGCGATCCCAGCATCCATCCCGGGCCGGGGTCTGCGCCGTAATGGCGCTGATCCCGGCTCGGCATTCTATTGCTTTTGGCTGCAGCAGCCAAAAGTAATAGAACACCGATCTCATGGATTCATGCAGTATAACTATACTGCATGGATCTCTATGAGAGATCAGAGTGCATATACTAGAAGTCCCCTAGGGGGAATAACCCTAACCCCAGGGGGGAATAACCCCAACCCCAGGGGGGCTTCTAGTATATGTGTAAAGTAAAAGAAAAATGTATTTTTAATAACACAAAATCCCCTCCCCTAATAAAAGTCTGAATCACCCCCCTTTCCCCATTTTATAAATAAAAATAAATTAATTAATTAATAAATAAACATGTTTGCTATCGCCGCGTGCGTAATCGCCCGAACTATTAATTAATAACATTCCTGATCTCACACGGTAAACGGCGTCAGCGCAAAAAAATCCCAAAGTGCAAAATTGCGCATTTTTGGTCGCATCAAATCCAGAAAAATTGTAATAAAAAGCGATCAAAAAGTCGTATATGGGCAATCAAGGTACCGATAGAAAGAACACATCATGGCGCAAAAAATGACACCTGACACAGCCCCATAGACCAAAGCATAAAAGCGCTATAAGCCTGGGAATAGAGCGGTTTTAAGTGACGTATATTTGTTGACAATGGTTTGAATTTTTTACAGGCCATCCGATACAATATAAGTTATACATGTTATATATCGTTTTAATCGTAACGACTTGAGAAACGTGCATAACAAGTCAATTTTACCCCAGGGCGAATGGCGTAAAAACACATTTCCCCCAAATAAACAAAATGCGTTTTTTTTTCAATTTCACCACACTTTGAATTTTTTCCTGGTTTCTCAGTGACTTTATGCAAAAATTCAGCCTGTCATTGCAAAGTACAATTAGTGACGCAAAAAATAAGGGGTCATGAGGGTTTCTAGGTGGAAAAATGCAAGTGCTATGGCCTTTGATGCACAAGGAGGAAAAAACGAAAACGCAAAAATCGAAATGGCTCTGTCCTTAAGGGGTTAAGGGGAAAATAAAGTCTGTCATTGCAAAATACAATTGGTGTCACAAAAAATAAGGGCTCATGTGGGTCTCTAGGTGTAAAAATGCAAGTGATATGGCCTTTTAAACGTAAAGTGGAAAAGTGGAAAAAGCAAAGGCGCAAAAAACGGAAATTGGCTTTGACCTTAAAGTGTCACTGTCCTCGTTTAAATTTTAGTACAGGCAATTTTAAGAAACTTTGTAATTGGGTTTATTAGGCAAACATGCCATTATCCGCATTCAGAAAGCCTTTCCCCAGGTCCCCCCCCCCCTCCTCTCTCTCATTCACTGCTCATTATCAGGAAATCTCGACTCTTTTACATCAGTCGAGCCCTGTGTAACCTATGGAGAGGGGAGGGGGGGAGAGGGAGATTAGTCGCCAGCAGAGAGCACAGAACAAAGGATTACACAGCAGGACCTGTGTGAAAGCCGGTATTAAGAGGTCAGAGAGGTCAGTGCTGACCTCAGAGGAGATAGCCTGGTGATGTAGCTGTAAATTAACTCTTTGTTGTCCTGTTTTGGTGCCTCATCTCCCTCCACCCCTCCCCTCTCCATAGACAATCACGAAGACAGGGGGGAGAGCTTCAAACTGCTTTTTCATGATGAAAAAAGCATTTTTCGGCTGATAAACCCAATTACAAAGTTTCTTAAAATCCCCTGTACTATTGATTTCTGAGAAAAAAATTAAACAA
The DNA here is from genome assembly GCF_027789765.1 of Dendropsophus ebraccatus. Classification (NCBI taxonomy): domain Eukaryota; kingdom Metazoa; phylum Chordata; class Amphibia; order Anura; family Hylidae; genus Dendropsophus; species Dendropsophus ebraccatus. Next base: position 4,388,876 of record NC_091467.1, read on the forward strand.
CAGTGACACTTTAAGGGGTTAAGGTCACGAACTTCACAATCTGGCATGGGTCATCTGGTGACAGATGCCAGTGCCGTACGATAAGGATCATCTAGGGGTTAAACTCCTAATATTACAGAAAGATTGCTGAGGATGAAGGTAAGACAATTACCATCATCGCCTTGTGCATTATAGGGATACATCTAACCTGCTGATAGATTCCCTTTAAATGAGCGGTCCAGGAAGCAGAAGACAGCTCATGTTGCCTGATGCCCATTGCTTATTTTCACTTGCAAGTATATCTTCAAAATGAACGGGGGGGGGGGGGGGGGTCCATTGAATGGAGCAGTGGGTCACGAATCTTCGATGCAGCTTCATTTATTCTTGATGGAAGCAGCGGGGACATCTGAATTCTGTACTTTGCCATGTCCGGCAGGTCCCTTAAACAATTAATGGAGTGCACGACCCACCTCTCTATTCTAATGGAAAAGGTCAAGTCCTCTTTCTTGAGTTTTCAGGGGGGCCTTATGGTCGAACCCTCTGGGATGACATGGTTATCTCTAATCTCATTAAAAGGGGATAACTTTGCAAGTTGGGAAAACCTTTTTATGAAAAATGCAGTCATTATTTACTGCATTTCTGTATTATTCATGAAGCATCAAACAGATTGCCTCTATATTCAGAAGAACAGGTTCAGCTCTATCTTCCTTCTGAATTCATTCTAAATTAAAGCGACATCCCAAATGCTACAAGAGCAGCAAAATAGTAGGAATAGGGGTCAACCAGATAGGCGCCTTAAATTTTACAGCCATTTACATGCCAGTTAGGCATGTGTAACAGGACATACTAAAAAGAATGAACAATATTACCAAATGGGGAAAGATGAAAAATAAAGATTTAAAGGGGTATTCCAGGAAAATAATGTTCCCCCTATCCACAGGATAAGGAAAACGTAGGAGATCGTGGGGGATCTGACCTCTGTACTCCTGACAATCTCCATATCGGGTCCCCGGCTTCTGTTTATGAATAGAGACGCAGGTATGGCACGTGACCTACGGCTCTATTCATTCCTGTGGAGCGACGGAAAGAGCAGAATACGCTAGAATAGCGCTGTACTCGCTTTTTCTGTTGGCTCCATAGGTATGAATAGAGCCGCGGGAAATACCTGCTGCTCTATTCATATGCCGGGAGCCTGATACGGAGATTGTGGGGTGATATTGGGGTCAGACCCCCCGCAACCTCCTACACTACAGGTATATTGTGTTCATTCCAGGTGTATCTGGCACAGGTAAGTATTACACATCTGTTTCTATGGAATATACGCTCATTCCACTATACACTACAGGTATAGCCTCTTCATTCCACTATACACTACAGGTATAGCCTCTTCATTCCACTATACACTACAGGTATAGCCTCTTCATTCCACTATACACTACAGGTATAGCCTCTTCATTCCACTATACACTACAGGTATAGCCTCTTCATTCCACTATACACTACAGGTATAGCCTCTTCATTCCACTATACACTACAGGTATAGCCTCTTCATTCAACTATACACTACAGGTATAGCCTCTTCATTCCACTATACACTACAGGTATAGCCTCTTCAATCCACTATACACTACAGGTATAGCCTCTTCATTCCACTATACACTACAGGTATAGCCTCTTCATTCCACTATACACTACAGGTATAGACTCTTAATTCCACTGAACACTACAGGTATATCGTCTTCATTCCACTATACACTACAGGTATATTGTGTTCATTCCAGGTGTATCTGGCACAGGTAAGTATTACACATCTGTTTCTATGGAATTTACGCTCATTCCACTATACAATACAGTTATATACTGTTCATTCCAGGTGTATCTGGCACAGGTAAGTATTACACATCCGTTTCTATGGAATATACACTAGTTATATCCTGTTTATTTCAGGTCTATGACACTTATATTTTACATCTTTCCCATCGGTATTTATGTTCATTCTTTTTAGTATGTCCCAAATATAACTACCTTCCCGGGCACAACTGAATGGGAAATATACAGCTGTATGGGGGCCATAGATCTGTGTGTGTACTAAAGCCTAGGGCTCTGCCTCTACTCATCATCTACTGAGCCTAACACCATTCAGTGTCACGTGACTGAGACATATGTAAGTCTAAAGGGGCCGCAGAGGGCTAGGGATATGTTGCTGCCCATGGTGAGACTAACAATTGCTTCCATACAAAAATCTGTGTGTGAGCTTTTCTCTCTGTCTCCCCCTCCCTCATGAGACAGATGATGTAAACAAGTGCCTGGCAGGCTGTAACTGCAACATTGTAGTTTTTTTGTAATGCTGGGAGGGTTATTTTTAGGTTAAGTTGCTAATGACCTCACTGTGATTAACCCTCTCAGCATGACAGAGTCTTGTTTACATCAGCTGTATCAGAAGGGAGGGGGGAGGAGGGGGAGACAGAACAGCTTACACACCGATGTTAACATTCTGCATGTTAATGTGTTTTCCCTAAGTCCCATCAGCGGCACAATAACGGGGTTTATTGCCCCTGTGTACTGGGCAGGACAAAAAGGAATATTTAATAGTACAGCCAATCAAATGAAAAGGCTCCTCCCCTCCGGAGTATAAGGACAACCCTCACCCAGTGAACCATGAGTTTATTATAAAGACCAATTTTAACAGAACAAACAACAAAGATACATATATAGGGAAGGAAAGCTTGTGCCGCTGATGGGACTTAGGGAAAACACATTACCATGCAGAATGTTAACTTCCCTGACGTCCCACAGCGGCACAATAACGGGGATTTAGCACGTACAAATCCATTATGGGAGGGTCATTTGTACAGCATATTGTATGACAGAAGAGGAAAACACTGGAGCAGACAAAGAACTGATCCTGTAGTACTTAAAAGAAAGTTTTAGGAGAAGACCAAGACGCCGACAGACAAATTTGATCCAGCGGTATTAATGCCTTCTCGGCCCAAGAAGAATTCTGGAGGTTCCAGATTGTTTAGTGAGTAGCACATATTATTACACTCAGTGATCCATCTGGATATTGTAGGCTTAGAAGCCTTCTGCCCTTTATTCTTCCCCATAAATGAAATAAATACATTTTCAGATTTCCTGAACTCACTAGTGCGTTGTAGGTACATTCTTAAGCATCTTACTATGTCCAGCTTCTCCAAAGTCTGGTCCTCAGCGATGGCCTCTTGTGAAAGAATAGGAATAGAAATGAACTGATTTAGGTTAGAAAAAGAAGGTACCTTAGGAGCAAACATAGGTAAGTACCGTAAAAGTTCTCTATCTGCCAAGAAAGTGGTATAAGGCTCAGAAGAAGACAGAGCCTGAAGTTCTTCTATTCTTTTAATTGATGTTATGGCTAAAAAGTGGACCGTCTTCAAAGTTAGAAGCTTGAGAGGAATTTCTGCTATAGGCTCGAAAGGCTGGAGGGCCAAGACCTTCAGAACCAAAGATAGGTCCCAAGGACATACTGGTCTGGAAAGTCTAGGATGTAGACGAGAAACCTTTACCTCTGGAATCTGAAGGAGTTTCTACTGTAAAAATGCTGACATGGCGGCTAATTGAACCTTAAGAGTGCTGGGTGAGAGGCCTTTATCAAATCCATCTTGTTAAAATTCCAGAATGTCCGAAATAGAGGGATCAGTGTGGTCCTTCTGTCGGGAACAGCACAAAGTCTGGAACACTCTTCTGACTCTAGAATAAGACCTGTTGGTAGCATCACTTCTCGTATGAGACAGTGTATCCAACACGCTATTGGAAAAACCTCTAGTTCTCAATATGGCCCGTTCAATCTCCAAGCTGTTAGATGGAAAGAATCTAGATCCTGACACAAGTGAGTGCCCTGAGACAATAGGTTATGTATTGTCGGTAATTTCCAATAATGTCCCTTGCTCATGGATATGAGTTGGGCAAACCATGACCTCTTCGGCCAAAAGGGTATGAACGCAATTACTGAGGCTTGGTCCTGCCTGATCTTCTTCAGTACTCTGGGGATCATGGCAGTGGGCGGAAAGATATAAGCTAGGTTGAAGTTCCACCGTATTGACATCGCATCCGTGGCTTCCAGGCAGTCCGCCTGGTAGAGAGCAAAATCTTGGAACCTTCGTGTTTACCCATGTCGCCATTAGATCTATCTCTGGTTGCCCCCATCTTCTGGTAATCTGATTGAAGATGGACATGTTTAACAACCATTCCCCTGGAATGGTCATCTGCCCGCTCAAGTGATCGGCTAACACATTGTGAGTTTCCCTAATGTGTACAGCCATGATGCGAGGTATGTTCTTCTCCACCCAATCTAAGATCTTCCCTACTTCTGCTAGAAGAGGTTTCGATCGGGTGCCTCCCTGCTTGTTTATGTAAAAGACAGACGCCATGTTGTCCGTCTTTATCTTCACCGCTAACCCCTGAAGTTGTGGTGAGAAATGTAGCAGGGCTTTGTGAATAGCCTTTAGTTCCTTTTCGTTGGAAGAGAAGGTTCTTTCTAAGGATGACCATGTTCCTTGGATGGTTAAGTCTCTGAAATGTGCTCCCCAGCCTGAGCCTGAGGCGTCTGTTGTTAGAACTTCCCAAATAGGTTCTTCTATGCTGTAACCGTCCTTTACCTGGGACCACCATTGAAGAGCTTGACTTTAGGGATAGGCTGATAGGCTGGGTGCAGTTCGACACCTCATCCATGTTTTTTTTTTTTGCTGGGCATGTGTGTGTGCACACATGGATGAGGTGTCGAACTGCACCCATCCATGTGTGTGTATATATATATATATGTATGTGTGTGTACGTTTTAATGCATATATATATGTATATATTCCCTGGTCGACATATGTAGGTAATTACCCCTTAAGCAATTGTACCCCTATTGATAGAAGTGGAGTGATGTGCTATAATATAATGTAAATCGATTGCCATTCACACCATAAGCGTATTTTCACTTTTAAATTACTAATGAACTATATGTTATTCTATATAACGTCTACTGTACCCGGAGATAACTCCGGGGCCAGTGGAATGCATATTGGAACGCAGGTCACTTCCGGCTTCTAAGGCCGGAGAGACCTGCGGTACATCATGGGGTATTGCGTCACTCTTGGTCACGTAACGTTCGTCACTTCCGGTTTGGCGCGGTACACGGATGTACAGCGTCTGGGAATGTAAGTTTTTGCATCCTACATATACTGTGCATTTTAATGTATTTGTCTGGCTTGATAAAGGTGGCACATAGCCCACCGAAACGCGTTGCCCTGAATTTGAGCCCTGAATCTGTCTTAATAAATGGGAATATTGGATTTGGATAGCTAAACCATCTATTTGATCATAATATATAAGCATCCTGGAGGGGGTCTGGCTAGGACGATTGGCCTTTACCCCATGGTGAAGTGAGTTGTTATACACTAACTGGTGATTGCATGACATTATCTTCCAATAGTTTCTATCCCTGAGCGCTGCAATTTTTTGTTATTTTCTTTATCTATCAATTTACCGGTCCGGATGTCTCCCACCGGGTTCTCCTGAGCGCCCTCTGAGCGGATGTTCCTTGTGAACAGGGATTGGTGCTATATACTTTATTTCTGCTACCTTGGATTTTGGTGTAGTGGGGGAGGGGACTAAGTCCCATACCCACATACACCGGGTGAGTCCAATCTTTATTTACTGTTTTTTATTTGGATGAGCACTGTCCCACATCCTTGATTTTAAAATATTTTTAGACAGTTTGGATATCACTGTCTACCTTAGGAGGAGACACCCAGGACTTGGACTGCTCCTCGTTTAAGGGAAACAAAGACCAGAACCTTTTACTTATGGGAGGAGCTTTATCTAGCTTCTCCCACTCATTAATAAGATCAGAAAGAAACATATCAATATTAAATAAGTTTGGCCAAAAGCATTTTTTTGATATGTTATTTCTTATGGAAAGTTAGACAAAGTCTTAATGTACATTAATTATGGGAAATGCTCATATACTGCTATTTTCCTTAATTTAGTAGATCAGCGAGACTTCAATTTCTCTAAAAAAAAAAGTGACGTCATGAACTGGGGTGTAATTCCCACAGAGTGGCCAGCAGGGGGCGCAGTATATAGAGAAGCCTATGGACTTTATTGAAGTCTATGGGAGATGTAATGTGATGTAATCTACACTTTATTGATAGACTATATTTATGGGATAATTTGGGGAGCAAGGGCATTGCTCCCCAAATGGAAGACACCGAGCAGGGAGGGGGGAGGTATCTACCCTCCCTGCTCGGAGCAGTGGAATAGAAAGACACTACTACTACTCCCATCATCTGCTCAGCTGAGAACTGGGGGAAGGAGACAGAATAGATAACAAATATGGAGGGAATTGTTAGTCTCACCATGGGCAGCAACATATGAAACTCATGTATGAGTGGAGTACCCCTTCAATCTACATAAGGTTCACTGGTTTTGAACGCTTCCATATATATATCCCGTGTGGCAGACATACAGAAGCTATAGAAGTTACATTACAGATGGGAAGGTTCCATGATATTCACCCCACACAGTAGTAACTGAATCCCTCTTAGTTACCCGCCGTTACACGCTCATATTTGCAGCCTATGCTACTACCTGCCTGCTCGGCTCCAGCAGTAACCCTGCCATAATAAGCAGAACACAGAGCGCCTGTCACCGCCCCACACCGACGTGACCCCACTCCCGTCCACTCTCCTCACCACCGTGAGGAGATCTGAGGCGGCGCAGTCTACTCAGACGACTGAACCCTGCTAGCCACGCCCACCGCGACTACAACCAATCACTGAACAGCTCCGGAACTATGCTTATCTACATGTCAGCTCTGATTGGCTACTGTACTCTGAGGTGAGCAATCTGATTGGCTACTTGATTCGCAGCTGAGCCTGAGAGCCCTGTCACATCCTGTTTCCCGGCCGCCATGTCTGAACGGGGTAAAAGCCGGAAAGATGACGGGAGCCGCGACAAATATTCGGTGCTGCTGCCCACCTATAACGAGAGGGAGAATCTACCGCTCATTGTCTGGCTGCTGGTCAAATACTTCGGGGAGAGGTACGGCCCGTCTCGGTGTCCCTGCTGACAGGAGAGGAGGAATGACTATTCATTGTATACCGCACAGAAGTTACCTCAGGAAGGTTGAGTTTGCGCCTCTCAAACAGTTTTGTGCCTCTCAAACAGTTTTGTCCCTCCCGAGTCCCCGTAGAGCCGCGCATTAGGGACGCAAAGCATGCTGGGAGTTGTAGGCAGCGGCGGCAGGGAGCCCAGGATCTGGTCACACAGCTTCTCCCTATGTAGAGCTGCCATAGCCTGACACTGATAGGATGTGTATGGGGTGATGGACAGGCTGTCACAGCTATAACCATCAGCTCATCACACCCCATATATTAAAGGGGTCCTCCAGTGCTACAAAAACATGGCCACTTTCTTTCAGAGACAACACGACTCTTGTCTCCAGTTCAGCTGCGGTTTGCAATTAAGCTCCATTCAGTTCAATGGAACTGAGCAGCAAAACCCCGCCCAAGCTGGAGACAAGAGTGGGGCTGTCTCTGGAAGAAAGTGGCCATGTTTTTGTAGCGCTGGAGACCCCCTTTAAAATATATTCCCCATAGAGAAGACAGGAGCCGCCCCCGGGGAGCAGGCAGTATGTGTATGTATATGGTGTGTATATAGTATGTATATGGTGTGTATATAGTATGTATATGGTGTGTATATAGTATGTATATGGTGTGTATATAGTATGTATATAGTATGTATATGGTGTGTATATAGTATGTATATGGTGTGTGTATATAGTATGTATATGGTATGTATATAGTATGTATATAGTATGTATATGGTAAGTATATAGTATGTATATGTTATGTATATAGTATGGGTATGGTATGTATATGGTATGTATATGGTGTGTATATAGTATGTATATGGTGTGTATATAGTATGTATATGGTGTGTATATGGTGTGTGTATATGGTATGTATATAGTGTGTATATGGTATGTATATGGTGTGTGTGTATATAGTATGTATATGGTGTGTGTATATAGTATGTATATGGTGTGTGTGTATATAGTATGTATATGGTGTGTGTGTATATAGTATGTATATGGTGTGTGTGTATATAGTATGTATATGGTGTGTATATAGTATGTATATGGTGTGTATATAGTATGTATATGGTGTGTATATAGTATGTATATGGTGTGTATATAGTATGTATATGGTGTGTATATAGTATGTATATGATGTGTATATAGTATGTATATGGTGTGTATATGGTGTGTATATAGTATGTATATGGTGTGTGTATATAGTATGTATATGGTATGTATATAGTATGTATGTGGTATGTATATGGTAAGTATGTAGTATGTATATGTTATGTATATAGTATGGGTATGGTATGTATATGGTATGTATATGGTATGTATATGGTGTGTATATAGTATGTATATGGTGTGTATATAGTATGTATATGGTGTGTATATAGTATGTATATGGTGTGTATATAGTATGTATATGGTGTGTATATGGTATGTATATAGTGTGTATATGGTATGTATATGGTGTGTGTGTATATAGTATGTATATGGTGTGTGTGTATATAGTATGTATATGGTGTGTGTGTATATAGTATGTATATGGTGTGTGTGTATATAGTATGTATATGGTGTGTATATGGTATGTATATAGTATGTATATGGTATGTATATGGTGTGTATATAGTATGTATATGGTGTGTATATAGTATGTATATGGTATGTATATAGTATGTATATGGTATGTATATAGTATGTATATGGTGTGTGTATATAGTGTGTATATAGTGTGTGTATATAGTGTGTATATGGTGTGTATATAGTGTGTATATGGTGTGTGTGTATATAGTATGTATATGGTGTGTGTATATGGTGTGTGTATATGGTGTGTGTATAGTGTGTATATGGTGTGTATATAGTATATATAGTGTATATGGTATGTATGGTGTGTGTATAGTATGTACATGGTATGTATGGTGTGTGTATATGATATATATAGACCAGTGATGGCTAACCTTGACACTCCAGCTGTGGCAAAACTACAATTCCCATCATGCCTGAACAACCAAAGATATGGATTTGGCTACCCAAGTATGATGGGAATTGTAGTCTTTAAACAGCTGGTGTGGTACGTATGGTGGGTATATTGTAAGTATGGTGTGTGTGTGTATATAGTACGTATGGTGTGTATAATATGGTACGTGTGGTGTGTGTGTATATAGTATGTATATATGGTATGTATGGTGTGTATAAGGTATGTTGCGTGTGTGTGTATGTATATATATATATATATATATATATATATATATATATATATATATATATATATATATATATTATGGTACGTATGGTGTTTATATAGTACGTATGGTGCGTTTACGGCACGTATATGGTGTATATATATATATATAATATATATATATGGAGTACCTGGTGTTTATAGAGTATGTATGGTGTGTATACGGTATGTATGTTGGATATATGGTACGTATGGTGTGTATATGGTATGTACGGTGTGTGTATATATGCTATGCATGGTGTTTATATAGTATGTACGGTGCGTTTACGGTACGTATAATGTGTATATGGTATGTACGATGTGTACATGGTGTTTATATAGTATGTATGGTGTGTATATGGTACGTACAGTGTGTGCATATGGTATGTATGGTGTTTATATAGTATGTTTGTTGCATTTACAGTACGTATAGTGTGTATATGGTATGTATGGTGTAGATATATATATGGTGTACATGGTGTTTATATAGTATGTATAGTGTGTATATGGTATGTATGTTGGATATATGGTACGTATGGTGTGTAAATGGTGTGTATATGGTTTATACAGTATATATGATAAGTCTGGAAAGTTGTGCAGGGTTTTAGTCGGGTTAAGAGTCACCATTCGGATATTGTCTCTCCTCAGTGGGCATAATTATGAGATCATCGTGATTGATGACGGAAGCCCAGATGGGACATTGGAAGTGGCTCAGCAGCTGCAGAAAATCTACGGCCCAGACAAGATCGTAAGTAGATTAATGGGGGAGACTAGCTGAGAACATAGACAGGAGTGGGCCGGGCATGGCCTCAGGGGTGGGGTGAGTGAGTCATTGCAGCATAGGGTAGATGTAATGTGCGCCATTCAGAAATTATGAAGATGGAAAAAAAGGCGTGATCAGGTTCAGAAATAGATCCCATTTAAGGCGATTGTAAAGTGCTGCAAAAAAAAAAAAAAAAAACCTCAGTCTGACTTAAATATACTGTACAAATATATCTAGTAGTCACCTGCCTGATCCCCCCAATTGGTTTCTGACAGCGTCCAATCCCTGCTGTTCAGCGGTGACATCGTGGCACACACAGGAAGTGCCTGCTCAGCCAATCATTTGAGGAGGCGGGTCACCGCTACTTGTGATTGGCTGATCAGCTATTTCCTGTCAGGACATCACCAGAAAGCCATGATCTCTGGGGATTAGTGCTGGACTAATATATATATATATATATATATATATATATATATATATATATATATATATATATATATATATATATATATATATAAATAATAATAATAATAATAATAATAATAATAATAATAATAATAATAATAATAATAATATTATATATATATTATTATTATATATAATATTATTATTATTATATATATATATTATTATATATATATATATATATATAATTATTATTATTATTATTATTATTATTATATATATATATATAATAGAGAGAGAACAGAGAGAGAGAGAGAACAGAGAGAGAGAGAAAACAATCTTCTTAATCCTTATTTATGGAGCCGGTGATATTTATATGTGTTTCCTTTATTGCAGCTGCTCAGGCCCAGAGAGAAGAAGCTGGGATTAGGTGAGGATACATGGTGACTGCTACTTCTCTATAGGGCTCTATGTGTGATATTTATTATACTGCCCCATCCACGCTGCAGCTGTTTCCAGATGTCCAGAGGCATTTCTCCCTTTAAAGTAATACGGTATGACCCAGAGAAGTTTGTGCATCCCTGCTATACAGTCTGCCTGTTTTCTATGTCTAGGTACGGCGTACATTCATGGCATGAAGCACGCTACAGGAAACTTCATCATCATCATGGATGCCGACCTCTCGCATCATGTAAGTGTTACTCTCCGTGTACTAGTCAGTGACTAAGCCTATACCACCATGAAGGTCATTGCTCAGATGTATCTGCGTCTGTAAGTTTGGAAATGACCAACAGGTGAACGGGTCATTGTGATCATCTTGACCTTCTAAATCAGCAATGGGGAACCTTCGGCCTTCCAGCTGTTACTAAACTACAACTCCTATCATGCCTGGAGATCTAAAGGAAAGTGACAGTGATTTGTAATGTACTTCTATTAAAAAATCTCCAGTCTTGCAGTACTTATCAGCTGCTGTATGTGCTGCAGGAAGTGGTGTATTCTCTCCAGTCTGACACAGTGCTCTCTGCTGCCACCTCTGTCCATGTCAGGAACTGTCCAGAGCAGCAGCAAATCCCCATAGAAAACCTCTCCTGCTCTGGACAGTTCCTGACATGGACAGAGGTGGCAGTGGAGAGCACTGTGTCAGACTGGAGAGCACACACAACTTCCTGCAGGACATACAGCAGCTGATAAGTACTGGAACACTGGAGATTTTTTTAATAAATAAAAAACATCCCAACAATGTGGTGGTAATGATACATGAAAAAAACGTACAGTCAGCCACACATGGAAGCAACTCACTGCAGCAACTGGAGTCCAGAAGAGTCCAGTCCTGCCATCTCGGCATAGTTATGGAGGATGCACATGTTATAGGTCAGACAGGTTCATTACAGGGCTGCAGGAATCTCTGGATAATCACCACCAACACACAACCTACTCCCTGATATATATTTCTACTATAATATATATATATATATATATATATATATATATATTAGTGTGTATGTATGTATATATATATATATATATATTAGTGTGTATGTATGTACACAGTCACAAACCAAGGAAAAACACCAGACATAAAACAGAGGAAAGCACATTGGGGGAGGGACGACCCATAGACCTAATCCCACGGATCCCAAATCTTACAGAATTCTCTTCTCTATTGCCCCTTAAGGCTGAGAGGTATTCCATCCTCCTCACATTACTATAGGGAGGGGCAATGAGCTCTGCCGCACAGCCGCTATGGCACACTTAGCCGCTGTGAGTATATATGTGTGTGTGTGTGTGTGTGTGTATATATATATATATATATATATATATATATATATATATATATATATATATACACACTCACCGGCCACTTTATTAGATACACCCTGCTAGTAATGGGTTGGACCCCCTTTTGCCTTCAGAACTGCCTCAATTCTTGGTGGCATAGATACAACAAGGTGCTGGAAGCTTCCTCAGAGATTTTGGTCCATAGTGACATGATGACATCACACAGTTGCCGCAGATTTGTCGGCTGCACATCCATGATGCCAATCTCCCGTTCCACCACATCCCAAAGATGCTCTATTGGATTGAGATCTGGTGACTGTGGAGGCCATTGGAGTACAGTGAACTCATTGTCATGTTCAAGCAGAAATCGAGACTCATCAGACCAGGCAACGTTCTTCCAATCTTCTACTGTCCAATTTCGATGAGCTTGTGCAAATTGTAGCCTCAGTTTCCTGTTCTTAGCTGAGCGGAGTGGCACCCGGTGTGGTCTTCTGCTGCTGTAGCCCATCTGCCTCAGAGTTGGCCGTACTGTGCGCTCAGAGATGCTCTTCTGCCTACCTTGGTTGTAACGGTTGGCTATTTGAGTCACTGTTGCCTTTCTATCAGCTCGAACCAGTCTGCCCATTCTCCTCTGACCTCTGGCATCAACAAGGCATTTCCGCCCACAGAACTGGATGTTTTTTCTTTTTCGGACCATTCTCTGTAAACCCTAGAGATGGTTGTGCGTGAAAATCCCAGTAGATCAGCAGTTTCTGAAATACTCAGACCAGCCCTTCTGGCACCAACAACCATGCCACGTTCAAAGGCACCAAATCACCTTTCTTCCCCATACTGATGCTCGGTTTGAACTGCAGGAGATTGTCTTGACCATATCTACATGCCTAAATGCACTGAGTTGCCGCCATGTGATTGGCTGATTAGAAATTAAGTGGTAACGTGCAGTTGGACAGGTGTACCTAATAAAGTGGCCGGTGAGTGTATATGGTCTAGCTGCTGGTTTACGTATGTTTTTTGAAGGAAGATTAAGCATGCATGTACATACAATTATTTTTAATATAACTTATTAATAAGTGTCATATGACTTTTCCTGTTTCTGTGGGTGTGAGGGATGATCAGTTCTCTGTGTGTGTGTTTGTGTGTGTATATATATATATATATATACACACACACACACTACCGTTCAAAAGTTTCGGGTCACCCAAACAATTTTGTGTTTTCCATGAAAAGTCACACTTCTTCACCACCAGACGTTGTGAAATGAATAGAAAATAGAGACAAGACATTGACAAGGTTAGAAATAATGATTTGTATGTGAAATAACATTGTTCTTCCATCACACTTTGCTTCCGTCCCAGAATCCTCATTTTGCACCAATTCCAGCATTGCACACCTTTGGCATTCTAGCTATTAATCTGTTGGGGTAAGCTGGAGAAATTGCCCCCCACGCTTCTAGAAGCAGCTCCCACAAGTTGGATTGGTTGGATGGGCACTTCTGGCGTACCATACGGTCCAGCTGCTCCCACAACAGCTCAATGGGGTGGTGATCTGGTGACTGCGCTGGCCACTCCATTACCTATGATAGAATACCAGCTGCCGCTTCTGCTGGAAATAGTTCTTGCACAATTTGGAGGTGTGTTTAGGGTCATTGTCCTGTTGTAGGATGAAATTGGCTCCAACCAAGCGCTGTCCACTGGGTATGGCATGGCGGTGCAGAGTGATAGCCTTCCTTATTCACAATCCCTTTTACCCTGTACAAATCTCCCACCTTACCAGCACCAAAGCAACCCCAGACCATCACATGACCTCCACCATGCTTAACAGATGGCGTCAGGCATTCTTCCAGCATCTTTTCATTTCTTCTGCGTCTCACAAACTTTCTTCTTTGTCATCCAAACACCTCAAACTTGGATTCATCCGTCCACAACACTTTCACTGTAGATGGTGACACTGGTGTTTTGCGGGTACTATGTAATGAAGATGCCAGTTGGGGACCTGTGAGGCGTCTGTTTCTCAAACTAGAGACTGTAATGTGCTTATCTTCTTGCTTAGTTGTGCAACGCGGCCTCCCACTTCTTTTTCTACTCTGGTTAGAGCCTGTTTGTGCTGTCCTCTGAAGGGAGTAGTACACACAGTTGTAGGAAATCTTCAATTTCTTAGCAGTTTCTCGCATGGAATAGCCTTCATTTCTAAGAACAAGAATAGACTGTCGAGTTTCAGATGAAAGTTCTCTTTTTCTGGCCATTTTGAGCGTTTAATTGACCCCACAAATGTGATGCTCCAGAAACACAATCTGCTCAAAGGAAGGTCAGTTTTGTAGCTTCTGTAACGAGCTAGACTGTTTCCAGATGTGTGAACATGATTGCACAAGGGTTTTCTAATCAATTAGCCTTCTGAGCCAATGAGCAAACACATTGTACCATTAGAAGACTGGAGTGATAGTTGCTGGAAATGGGCCTCTATACACCTATGTAGATATTGCACCAAAAACCAGACATTTGCAGCTAGAATAGTCATTTACCACATTAGCAATGTATAGAGTGTATTTGTTTAAAGTTAGGACTAGTTTAAAGTTATCTTCATTGAAAAGTACAGTGCTTCTCCTTTAAAACTAAGGACATTTCAATGTGACCCCAAACTTTTGACCGGTAGTGTGTATGTATATGTGTATATATGTATGTATATGTGTGTGTGTGTGTATGTGTATATGTGTATGTGTGTGTATATATATATATATTGAATTGGATGTTTTTAAGATTAATCATATGTTTCTTTTCTTTTTTTTTCTTCAGCCTAAATTCATCCCAGAGTTTATAAGGTGAGAGTTTTTATGGGCTGCAGCGCAGAGTATTTCAGGAGAGGAATGTGTTGGTCCTGCAGTGACAACTCGGTAACGTACACGTGTATATGAGCGGCAGATAATTGCCTTCACTGTATTTTTGCAGTAAACAGAAGGAAGGTAACTATGACGTTGTGTCCGGGACGCGATACGCTGGGAATGGAGGCGTTTATGGCTGGGACCTGAAGAGGAAGCTGATCAGGTCTGACGAGATCTCTTTATACTCTGTGTTTTATACAGTGATTATTATTGATCTTCTTCCTTTTACTCTGACAGCCGTGGAGCGAACTTTCTGTCCCAGGTGTTGCTGCGCCCCGGAGCCTCCGACCTGACTGGGAGTTTCAGGTTGGTGTTTCCTATTATCAGCAATGTATCTGTGTGAAAATAAGTGTGTTTTATAAGACACCATTGTAGCTATCGGGAGGTTAGAAGCCTCTCACCTGCTTATATGTGACTGTATAGCAGGGATCGGGAACCTACAGCCCTCCAGCTGTTGCAAAACTATAATTCCCATCATGCCTGGAGAGCTAAAGCTTCAGCCTCAGCTGTCCAGGCATGATGGGAATTGTAGTTTTGCAACAGCTGGAGGGCCAGAGTTTGACACCCCTGATATAGGGCATAGGGGACTGAGGATGAAGGTAAGGTTATTTTCGGGATATTAGCAGTTTATTTTATATGCTTATCTGGGGTTTCAGTGCCCTGGGGGCGGGACTACCCCCCTCAGTGCACCAATTTGGCCCATCTCATGATTACTGGTTAGGAAGGGGCAAAAAATAGATTCAAGGATAAAGGTAAGAAGCTCTACCTTCATCCTCAGCACCCCATGCCCTATAGGGACACATCAGCAGGTTAGAAGAATCTAACCTGCTAATACTTTCCCTTTAACTGGGGGTCCTAAAGAGCATCACATGGCCCCCACAAAGTTATTAATGTATGGAAATGGCTTGGCAGCCCATGTATCTGCCTCTAAACCGCTACCAGATAGATGTCTTACAGACCTAATCATTTTTGTCAGTGATCAGAACATCATTAGTTTTGACAACTTGCCAAACAGTCTCTGGTTCAGGAACGTAGGTACGGCCTATGGCTGCATCCAACTCCTCCAGATGCTGGGAGTCAAATGCCAATCATTTTGGTTTGAAGAACATAGACGAGCCAAATCAGATCAGCAAGTTCACTTAAAGGAGAAGCCCGGCAAAATTTTTATTAAAGTATTGTATTGCCCTCCAAAAGTTATACAAATCACCAATATACACTTATTACTGGAAATGCACATAAAGTACTTTTTTCCCTGCACTTACTACTGCAACAAGGCCTCACTTCCTGGATAAATATGGTGATGTCACTTCCTGGATAAATATGGTGATGTCACTTCCTGGATAACATGTCACGACCCGACTCCCTGAGCTGTGGCTGTTGGAGAGGAGGATGGCAGAGGGACACTGAGGGACACAGGGCACTGGAGGGACACTGAGCATCCCCCTGCCATCATCCTCTCAGCAGCCACAGCCCGCACAGCTCTGGGAGTTGGGTCATGACATCACCATGTTATCCAGGGAGTGACATCACCATGTTATCCAGGGAGTGACATCACCATGTTATCCAGGGAGTGACATCACCATGTTATCCAGGGAGTGACATCACCATGTTATCCAGGGAGTGACATCACCATGTTATCCAGGGAGTGACATCACCATGTTATCCAGGGAGTGACGCCTTGATGCAGTAGTAAGTGCAGGGAAAAAAGTACTTTATGTGCATTTCCTGTAATAAGTGTATATTGGTGATTTGTATAACTTTTGGAGGGCAATAAAATACTTCAATAAAATTTTTCGTGGGACTTGCTGGATGCAATTGTAGCAAACTCCCAGCAGTGACAAGTACTGGTTCTCTGTGGAGGGTTCAGCCTGTTTCTATTCATAAAGTGCTGAGAATTTGTCAGATATTTCCAGCATTGCTCCCATTGGTCTCACCCGTTATACACAGGCTCTGGGGATTTTCCTAGATTATTTCTGCTTCTTTTTCTCACCCACCTGCAGCCCATCCACTTGTGTGCAGTTTTTCATCTCCACATCTATAGTTCATCTATCTTCTCTATATGCTGTGTGTGCTCTTTTCTTTAGGCTTTATAAGAAAGAGGTTCTGCAGCAGCTGGTGGATCACTGTGTCTCCAAGGGTTACGTATTCCAGATGGAGATGATTGTGCGAGCTCGGCAATTTAAGTACACAATCGGCGAGGTGAGGTCACAATGTGGAGACGGCGAGGGTGATGGGTGCAGGTGACCGGTCATGGTGATGGGTGCGGGTGACCGGTCATGGTGATGGGTGCGGGTGACTGGTCATGGTGATGGGTGCGGGTGACTGGTCATGGTGATGGGTGCGGGTGACTGGTCATGGTGATGGGTGCGGGTGACTGGTCATGGTGATGGGTGCGGGTGACTGGTCATGGTGATGGGTGCGGGTGACTGGTCATGGTGATGGGTGCGGGTGACTGGTCATGGTGATGGGTGCGGGTGACTGGTCATGGTGATGGGTGCGGGTGACTGGTCATGGTGATGGGTGCGGGTGACTGGTCATGGTGATATTTTGCATTGAATCTTGCTGATGGTTTCCCCATAATACTGATTGATTCCTCCTTATTTTTCCCCAGGTTCCGATCTCATTTGTGGATCGCGTCTATGGAGAATCCAAGCTCGGGGGCAATGAAATTGTCTCCTTCTTAAAGGGGCTCTTAACCTTATTTGCCACCACATGAGTCTGACAGAAGACTGCGTCCACCACCTTCAGCGGAGATCATGTTTTCTCTTTTGTTCTTTGTTCTTTGTATGAAAAACTTGTAAATGATAAATGGAAGTTATACCCTGGAAGGGGACAGAGTGCGACCATGTAGAGGCGGATGGGGAATAAATGGTATATTTTGTACATTTGAAGTTTGTGCAATCCAGCTAGAAACAACAACCGTATTTATATAAAGTAATAGATTGTGGGTGGGATCTGCTGCAGGCCGGACAAGGGGAATAAGCAGAGAAAAGTGCAACCCAAGCATGCTTGTGGTCGTCCGAACCTGAACGTGCAGCGTTACCAGTGGCTGAAGAAGTTTGATGCAGCCCTTAGAAGTTATAGTCTGTATCCAAGACTCCCTAGGGCTGCAAGTAACTTCTTCAGCTACTTGTAATGGCTGGTGATATTAAAGGGGTACTCCGACAAAAATCTTTTTCTTTCAAATCACTTTCAGAAAGTTATATATATTTGTGATTTACTTCTATTTTAAAATTTCCAGTCAGCTGCTGTATGTTCTGCAGGAAGTGGTGTATTCTTTCCAGTATGACACAGTGCTCTCTGCTGCCACCTCTGTCCATATCAGTGCAGCTTTGCATGATGGGTATGTAGCCCACCCTTGTGCCCTGTAGGCCTGCTAACAGATGTAATACATACATATCTGCTGGGTGAAATTGACGGAAAGACGTGCGCTTCTCAGTAGATCCACAGCCAACATGGGGGACGTTTTAGGTCTGACAGTCGTAGTGATTCTGACACTGATTCTCAGCCTATACGATACACCAGGCTGATAACACCTACAGTGTGAGCAGCCTAGCAATGGGCACATGGTTATCATTGGTCTGTCTTCTTAGGATTAAATCCTGGATGGTTACGGTCAGCAAAGTGGAGAAATTGTGAAATATTATAATTCATGTTTCAGACAGATGCTGATAGGTCAGGAGACACATGGGACCTCTCATATATCTGTCTGTGCTTCCAGAACATAGAATGCTGCTATTCTCTGGAGTAAAGAGACGTTCTCGAGCTTTCCGAGTGCACCAAGCTAGCATGCCTCCTTGCCCCCGCTCCCATCTTCCGCCCTGCTTGCTTGCCAGATGCTGGCTGGGTCCTGAGCCGTGATGGGAGGGAAGAGGTGATATAACTTGGTGCCTTTCTAGACCTCTCTAACTCTACACTGGATAATAAAAGCTTTTTCTATGTCCTGAAAACACAGCTGGATGTATGAAAAGTCCCGTGCACCTCCTGATTTAAGGGCCCTATTCCATGGAGCGATAAGCGGCTGAATTGTGCTGATTATCGCTCCGTGTAATAGAGACATCAATTATCTGCTGATCCAGACCTAAAATCACACATGTTATAGCAATGTGCGGCCAACAGCTGATGATTGTGGTATAAAATAAAGTATTTACTGACCTTACCATGTTCCCCGGTGTCCTCAGGCCTCCCCGGTCTCTGCAGCTCTGCCTTCTCTGCACTGACAGGCCGCTTAACCAATCACTGGCTGAGACAGGACCGCAACCGGTGATTGGCTGAGGAACAGAAGGCGGAGCTGCAAAGACCGGGGAAGGCCCGAGGATGTCGGGAACGGGGTAAGGTGAGTAAATACTTTATTACTTTACACTAAAGGCGAGGGCTGCACAGACATCACTAATGATATAGATATATTACACATGCGTGCACAGCCATTGCTGGCCAATAGACCAGATTGGCTCTAGTTTACCCTTTATGATCGGCCGTGTAAGTTGTCAGGATGATCTGAATTGCAGCTATGTGGATTATAATGTGATAGACGGGATTTCAGGTGTTCTCTCCTCAGTCTTTAGGCTGTTGTGGATATCGGGGTGCATTTACCTATCTTGTAGATCAGGGAGGGGGAACCTGCGGCCCTCCAGCTGTTGCAAAACTACTATTCTTATCATGGCTGGACAACAATCAGGAATCAGATCCCCGTCCTGCCCATCGTGAGAGACGTAACTTCCATACCGTCACACCTTTCCTGATTCTCCTGACATTAAAAATTCTTTATTTGAGCTGTAGAGTAAAAATAATCAAACCTGCTGCAAACCACAATGGTGTCAGACGCGCCCCCCCTCCCCCCCACGTATAAAGAATTAGAGAGACATCCAGCCGGTGGCGTCTCCTCAGCACACTGGGGCATATAGCAGGAGAGATGCCGGGCTGAAACTGGGACATGTTCTAGTTTCCTGGGTAAGTCCTGCCTATGACTTCATCCACGGCCTGACAGACGGATGGCAATCAGATAGAAGCTGGTTGATGTGGGAGATGATGATGGCGGGCTCCGAGCTATGAGGGGGAGCACTGGTCTGCAGACCATTGCACTTGTGGATCTTCTTGCACAGGCTGCACCTTGGAAACCACATGTAAATATGGTCCAACATCACATCCATATGGTCCAAGTCCATGCAAGCCTCACGCTATATACAGAACTGCAGAATAAAGAATACTACAAAACTGTAATAAGAGGGTTCACATCACTACTATGTGGGTGATTATCATGTCTATATACTCTTATAGGTGTATGGATATGTATAAGTGCCAATGTCTGTGTAATACAGGGGGGTCTAGTGCTGGGGGCGGGCACACTCCTAGCTATATCATGTCTGTATACTCTGATAGGTGCATGGATATGTATAGTGTAAGCACCAATGTCTGTGTAGTGCTGGGGGGGGGCACACTCCTCGCTATATCATGTCTGTATACTCTGATAGGTGCATGGATATGTATAGTGTAAGCACCAATGTCTCTGTAGTGCTGGGGGGGGGCACACTCCTAGCTATACCATGTCTGTATACTCTGATAGGTGCATGGATATGTATAGTGTAAGCACCAATGTCTGTGTAGTGCTGGGGGGGCACACTCCTAACTATACCATGTCTGTATACTCTGATAGGTGCATGGATATGTATAGTGTAAGCACCAATGTCTGTGTAGTGCTGGGGGGGCACACTCCTCGCTATATCATGTCTGTATACTCTGATAGGTGCATGGATATGTATAGTGTAAGCACCAATGTCTCTGTAGTGCTGGCGGCGGCACACTCCTAGCTATATCATGTCTGTATACTCTGATAGGTGCATTGATATGTATAGTGTAAGCACCAATGTCTGTAATACAGGGGGGTCTAGTGCTGGGGGGCACACTCCTAGCTATATCATGTCTGTATACTCTGATAGGTGCATGGATATGTATAGTGTAAGCACCAATGTCTGTAATACAGGGGGGTCTAGTGCTGGGGGGCACACTCCTAGCTATATCATGTCTGTATACTCTGATAGGTGCATGGATATGTATAGTGTAAGCACCAATGTCTCTGTAGTGCTGGGGGGGGCACACTCCTAGCTATATCATGTCTGTATACTCTGATAGGTGCATGGATATGTATAGTGTAAGCACCAATGTGTGGGTGACTAATGTGATGCAGCGTCTCCCCCAAGAAGTTCCTGTAAAGTTGCATAACTAACCCTGAGATAAGTCTGCGGTAGATGAGGGGTCTGCACCCTGTGGTGCTTCAGCGGTTGCGGCACTCCCAGCAGGCCGTGACGGAGCCAGGACTGTAGTCATCACTATAGAAGACGGCTGTACTGGGGCTGGTAGTAGTCATCACACATTCATCTATAATCTCAGAAATGGCTGATTCCTAATTTCCAGGTCATGTATGGCCTCACCCTTTGGGGGGTTACATTGGTGATCTCAGGCAGAGCTCCGGTCCCTGCGCAGGACTTGGGCCTCTTTTTTTACTCTTCTATGAAGGCTCTGAAAAATGACGAGACTATTCAGGAGCAGATTATTCTGTCCTCTTCCTCCCGAAAGATTCCTACTAGATGCTCGTCCAAACCCGAATACCGGTGGATGAAGCCCTAGGAAGTCCTGGTGGATACAACCACAGGCCATAGGCTTCATTCATGTTTTTCAGGACTCTGGGGCTGCATCCAACTTGTTCAGCCACCGCTTACCAAATCCAACATGCTTTGGTTCGGATGAACCTGAGGGCAATTGAGGTTCGTTCATGTCTAATTTTTTCACGGAGAAGCAAAGTGTCCCGGAGAATTCCATCTCCATCTGCAGTTTACGGCGCTCCCTTTGGCACCTCCTCGGTGTCGTACCACCACCACCCTCACATAGGTTATATAGGCTGAGATTGTCCATACTCAGATGATTGGCTTCTCGAGGGGTCACCAAGAGATATTGGCTGGGTAATAGGAAACATCAGGTGTCCAACCTGCAACCACCCAAAGATTCCTGGGCGTTATCATAGACTCCAGAGAGGAGAGAGTGGGGAGAGCCGCAGAGTTCCTCAGGACTCTTGTGAAGATGTTGGAGGGGTTCTCTGGGTTTTATGGCACATTCCCCATTATAAGAGAGAGGTTGGAAGGACAATCCATTGGACACTCTGTCCATATCATGAAGGTTCAGGCTGGTCTATGTGTTCCCTCTAATTTCCATGTTACACAGGGTATTGATGAGACTCAGTCATGGCCAGGCCATGGTAGTTGCCCAGATCATGCGGAGAAGCAGAGGGCCCATTTGGAGACTTCCCCTAGGAAAGAACCTGGTGTCTCGGAGCTCTGAACAGATATAACCTGACAGTCTGTAGGAGAATCTAGAGGGCGATCGGAGGCTGAGAAAGCATGTGCAAGGATAAGACTTTGTTTTTCTAGGCTGAAGAACATGGAGGCGTCAGATCCACCTTTGTGTGCTGTATTACAGCGACCTGGATAAGGTACGTCCACTTTATGGGTCCATACTGCTGAGATGGTCACCTTCTTAAGGCCCTATAAAAGACGTCTGACAGATTATTGTACAGATTTCAGCCAAAACCAGGAATGGATTTGAAAAGAGGAGAAATCTCAGTCTTATCTTCATGACCTGGTCTCTGTTTATAGTCCGTTCCTGACTTTGGCTGAAAAAATCTGTCAGATAATCTTTGGTGTAATAGGGCCCAGGCTCAAGACTTCCTATGTAAAGGGAAAGAGGCGTAGAGCCGATCCAGAATAGGGTTTATCGATAGGGTTAGATTATGCTCTACTTCCTTGGACGTTGACTTGCCTATCGGCGATAACATCTTCTAAAAGCAGCAGAAAGCTTCAGGCCGTATGGGACTGTGACCCATCCCTGTCCAGGTACTACCAAGACATCTGACCATGTTTACCCCTTCATTGTGTTAGAGCTAATGTGTGTGAATACACCCTTAGGGTCCATTTACACAGAAAGATTATCTGACAGATTATCTGCCAAAAATTTTAAGCCAAAGCCAGAAACAGACTATAAACAGAGATTTCTCCTCTTTTCAAATCCATTCCTGGCTTTGGCTTCAAATCTTTGGCAGATAATCTGTCAGATAATCTTTCTGTGTAAATGGACCCTAAGGGTGTATTCACACACATTAGCGCTAACACAATGAAGGGCGGTAATACATGAATAATTACTGGAATGAAGTGATGCAGCGCTGCAATGAGATGCTCACTATGCGCATTGTCATTGTGTTCCCGCATGTGTGACCACGGCCTTAGGGTAGCTTCTCACATGTTGCATTAACACTATAAAGAAGGGATGGACGGCAATGAACTGATCCATTACTCCAAAGAAGTGTTACTGCATGTATGAACACGGCCTCATAGTAATTAGCCGACTAATCAGCAGCTGCTTGTTGACTGATCCGTCTGGAGAACGCTGACAGCCCCCCCTCTCCCCGTGTTATAGCGGATGTGCACCTATGCCACCTAACATCTCCAGCCATCGTTCATGCAGCCACACGACTGGTTATACCCTGGAGACGAGCACCGATCAGGCTGTAAACCAACCCTAAGGAGGTGGACGACTGAAGCTGCCACAGAGTCCTTTGTTCCCTTACCCCTCCCCCTTTGTTCCCCTACCCCTCCCCCTTTGTTCCCTTACCCCTCCCCCTTTGTTCCCCTCCCCCTCCCCCTTTGTTCCCTTACCCCTCCCCCTTTGTTCCCTTACCCCTCCCCCTTTGTTCCCTTACCCCTCCCCCTTTGTTCCCTTACCCCTTCCCCCTTTGTTCCCTTACCCCTCCCCCTTTGTTCCCCTCCCCCTCCCCCTTTGTTCCCTTACCCCTCCCCCTTTGTTCCCTTACCCCTCCCCCTTTGTTCCCTTACCCCTCCCCCTTTGTTCCCCTACCCCTCCCCCTTTGTTCCCTTACTCGTCGACCTTTGTTCCCTTACCCCTCCCCCTTTGTTCCCCTCCCCCTTTGTTCCCTTACCCCTCCCCCTTTGTTCCCCTACCCCTCCCCCTTTGTTCCCCTACCCCTCCCCCTTTGTTCCCCTACCCCTCCCCCTTTGTTCCCTTACCCCTCCCCCTTTGTTCCCTTACCCCTCCCCCTTTGTTCCCCTACCCCCTCCCCCTTTGTTCCCTTACTCGTCGACCTTTGTTCCCTTACCCCTCCCCCTTTGTTCCCTTACCCCTCCCCCTTTGTTCCAGTCCATTCCTCCCATCTGGTCTCCACGTCCTGGACAGGGAGGACTGTGATCTCTCAGATCGCCATCGCTCCTCTATGCAGCCTTGGTGCTCGGGCTTCACAATACTCGGCTTCCAGGAAGTCTATGGTGGCTCCCACTAGGGTCACCTCGGGCCAATATCTGGTCACTGTTAGGATGTAGAGGAAGCAATGATTTCTACCATTAATCTGCGTTCCCTGTACTATAGGCCGTCTCCAGAGCCATCACTATCCCTGTCCTGCAGTCAGCTGTCAGCAAATTACAGAGATATATGATTTTTTCAGATGAATAGAGGAGGACGTATAAGGCAGCGGCCGGAGCACTGGGTTCCATGACTCCATGATGGCCGCCAGCGATAATAGTCGGTGTCCCAGTTAACAATGGATAGTGAAATACTCTGCAGACTAAAGCCTCTATTCCACGGGCCGACAGTGAGGAGCAAACGAGCACTGTCAGCTCCACTCGATGCCACCACTATTACACATGGCGGCAGTGAGTAGGGAGGTGTGGGGGGGCGCCCAGGTGATCGCTGATTGTCCGTGCAGCCCATAGAGGATAGTGGCGGTCTGCAGCCTCCTATTCTGCAGCAGATCGCTGCTATTACAGTCGTTTGTCTTTCAACATGTCGGTTAAAGTGAAGGGTGTGGTTTCATGTAAAGGGGCGTGGTTTAAACAGAAGGGGTGTGGTTTCATGTAAAGGGGTGAGGCTTTGTGTAACGGGGTGTGGTTTATAGTTAAGGGGTGTGGTTTAAAGTGAAGGGGTGAGGCTTTGTGTAAAGGGGTGTGGTTTAAAGTGAAGGGGTGAGGCTTTGTGTAAAGGGGAGTGGTTTAAAGTGAAGGGTGTGCTTTCATGTTAAGGGGCGTGGTTTAAAGTAAAGTGTGGTTTTATGTAAAAGGGTAAGGCTTTGCTTAAAGGGGGTGTGGTTTAATGTGAAGGGTGTAGTTTATGGTGAACGGTGTGGGTTAAAGTAAAGGGGTGTGGTTAAATTCGACATTTGTGCAAAGATTAGGACATTAGGACAAAAATTTGTCAACCAATACCAATGTATGGGAATCTGCTGGGCTATTATGTATGGGGATGTATGGGGATCTGCTGGGATATTATGTATAGGGATGTATGGGAATCTGCTGGGCTATTATGTATGGGGATGTATGGGGATCTGCTGGGCTATTATGTATGGGGATGTATGGGGATCTGCTGGGCTATTATGTATGGGGATGTATGGGGATCTGCTGGGATATTATGTATGGGGATGAATGGGGATCTGCTGGGATATTATGTATGGGGATGTATGGGGATCTGCTGGGATATTATGTATGGGGATCTGCTGAGATATGTATGGGGATCTGCTGGTATATGATGTATGGGGATCTGCTGGAATATTATGTATGGGGATGTATGGGGATCTGCTGGCATATTATGTACGAGGATGTATGGGGATCTGCTGGGATATTATGTATGGGGATCTGCTGGGATATTATGTATAGGGATCTGCTGAGATATTATGTATGGGGATGTATGGGGATCTGCTGGGATATTATGTATGGGGATATGCTGGGCTATTATGTATGGGGATGTATGGGGATCTGCTGGGCTATTATGTATGGGGATCTGCTGGGCTATTATGTATGGGGATCTGCTGGGATATTATGTATGGGGATCTGCTGGGATATTATGTATGGGGATGTATGGGGATCTGCTGGGCTATTATGTATGGGGATCTGCTGGGCTATTATGTATGGGGATGTATGGGGATCTGCTGGGCTATTATGTATGGGGATGTATGGGGATCTGCTGGGATATTATGTATGGGGATCTGCTGGGATATTTTGTATGAGGATGTATGGGGATCTGCTGGTATATGATGTATGGGGATCTGCTGGGATATTATGTATGGGGATGTATGGGGATCTGCTGGCATATTATGTATGAGGATGTATGGGGATCTGCTGGGATATTATGTATGGGGATGTATGGGGATCTGCTGGGATATTATGTATGGGGATCTGCTGGGATATTATGTATGGGGATCTGCTGGCATATTATGTATGAGGATGTATGGGGATCTGCTGGGATATTATGTACGGGGATGTATGGGGATCTGCTGGGCTATTATGTATGGGGATCTGCTGGGCTATTATGTATGGGGATCTGCTAGGATATTATGTACGGGGATGTATGGGGATCTGCTGGGATATTATGTACGGGGATGTATGGGGATCTGCTGGGATATTATGTATGGGGATCTGCTGGGATATTACTTATGTATTAGGTGTTTGTATGTTATGTGATTGCTTGGGACATCCAGTGACTACCTTACACTGCTCACTATACAGTATGACACACCCGACCCGGTTCTCATTATATGCGTTTTATGCCGAATTGTCATGAATTTCAGCCTGGAATGCATTGTCTATGGAGGGGTCTGTGTCTGTGTGTGTTTGTCCCCATGGAGGGGTGTGTGTGTCTGTCTATGGAGAGGTCTGTGTGTGTCTGTCTGTCTATGGAGAGGTCTGTGTCTGTGTGTGTCTGTCTGTCTATGGAGAGGTCTGTGTCTGTGTGTGTCTGTCTGTCTATGGAGAGGTCTGTGTCTGTCTGTCTGTCTGTCTATGGAGAGGTGTGTGTGTGTGTGTGTGTGTGTGTGTGTGTGTGTGTGTGTGTGTGTGTGTGTGTGTGTGGTGGTGGTGGTGGTGGTGGTGGTGGGGGGGGGGGGTTGTTACTGTTTTATGTCTTTGTCCATTCTGGAAGTTGCCTGAATAAAGTTTTCATAATTTTACAGGAAATGTTGGAGTTCTGCTGCTTCCTGTACATCCTGGCTCCGCCCCACAGTGTACATGCTGCATTCTGGTGTATAATGCCATACAGTGACTGGTACCTCTGCCGCTTGTTTAAGCTGTGCCAGTGCCCATAGTAGTCATATAAAGCCCAAAGGGATGATGCCAGACAGTGCCCAACCAAAGGGATGATCCCAGACAGTGCCCAACCAAAGGGATGATGCCTGTGTCCAACCAAAGGGACAGTGCCAGACAGTGCCCAACCAAAGGGACGATGCCAGACAGTGCCCAACCAAAGGGATGATGCCAGACAGTGCCCAACCAAGGGCACAATGCCAGACAGTGCCCAACCAAAGGCACAATGCCAGACAGTGCCCAACCAAGGGATGATGCCAGACAGTGCCAAAAAGGAATGTCAGTCAGTGCCCAACAAAAGAGATGATGCCATACAGTGCCCAACCAAAGAGGATGTTATACAGTGCCTAACCAAAGGGATGATGCCAGTGCCCAAAGGGATGATGCCATACAGTGCCCAACCAAAGGGATGATGCCATGCAGTACCCAAACAATGAGGGGATATCATACAGTGCCAAACCAAAGGGATGATGCCAGTGCCCAAAGGGATGATGCCATACAGTGCCCAACCAAAGGGATGATGCCAGACAATGTCCAACCAAAGAGATGATGCCAGACAGTGCCCAAAAAGAAGATGCCAGTGTCCAAAGGGATGATGCCATACAGTGCCCAACTAAAGAGAGGATGTCATACAGTGCCCAACCAAAGGGTTGATGCCAGACAGTGCCCAACCAAAGGGACGATGGCAGACAGTGCCCAACCAAAGGGACAATGACAGACAGTGCCCAACCAAAGGGACAATGACAGACAGTGCCCAACCAAAGGGACAATGACAGACAGTGCCCAACCAAAGGGACAATGCCAGACAGTGCCCAACCAAAGGGATGATGCCAGTGTTAGGATCCGGACAGCAGGACAAGACAAGACAGTGAGCCCTAAGCTCAGCCCCGCCCACTGTCCTCTACCTACTTGCCACAATCCGCCCTAAGATGGCGGCGAGCAACTTGGCGGCGGTCCCTGCACTGGCTAGGTGGGACACAAAGACAAGACAAACAGACAGACAGACAAACACAATGAAGAATAGTCAACAGTCCGGGTCACAACAATCGGGCAGCAAAAGTACAAAATCAATATCCAATAAACGTAGTCAAAGTCCAGGCAATATGGTCAAGGGCCGGCGGCAAGCAAGGGAGGTCAAGGAATAAGGCAAAGATCAGAATAGCAAATACACAGAAGATACAAGCAGGCAGAGACTAAGTCAATAACCAGCAATGATATCCCAGACTGAGGAGGTTATATAGGAGGCCGGGGTTCTGATCCAGAACATCATTGGACCATCCCCCTGATCTCCAAGCACAGACACCTGAGAACAAAACAGATCCACTGGCAGGATGACCTGTCAGTCACAGCAGAACCAAAACACAGATTAACCCAGACATGGCCAGACAGAACTCAGCAGGTGAAGTCGGGTGTGTCTCTCAAGGTGAGCAAATAAACCAGTGTTCACACCCTACAAAACAAAACACAGAAACAGAATGCAAGAAAATCAGCGCCTTCTCGGCCGCACAGCACGAGCCGAGGGACGCATGACGCTCCGCAAAGATACAGTCCTGACAGCCAGACAGTGCCCGACCAAAGAGATGATGCCAGACAGTGCCCAACCAAAGAGATGATGCCAGACAGTGCCCGACCAAAGAGATGATGCCAGACAGTGCCCAACCAAAGAGATGATGCCAGACAGTGCCCGACCAAAGAGATGATGCCAGACAGTGCCCAACCAAAGAGATGATGCCAGACAGTGCCCAACCAAAGAGATGATGCCAGACAGTGCCCGACCAAAGAGATGATGCCAGACAGTGCCCGACCAAAGAGATGATGCCAGACAGTGCCCAACCAAAGAGATGATGCCAGACAGTGCCAAACCAAAGGGATGATGCCAGGCAGTGCCCAACCAAAGGGATGATGCCATACAGTGTCCAACCAAAGAGATGATGCCAGACAGTGCCCAACCAAGGGATGATGCCAGACAGTGCCCAACCAAGGGATGATGCCAGACAGTGTCCAACCAAAGAGATGATGCCATACAGTGCCCAACCAAGGGATGATGCCAGACAGTGCCAAAAAGAAATGTCAGGCAGTGCCCAACAAAAGAGATGATGCCATACAGTGCCCAACTGAAAGGATGATTCCAGACAGTGCCCAAACAAAGAGAGGATGTTATACAGTGCCTAACAAAAGGGATGATGCCATGCAGTACCTAAAGAATGAGAGGATATC
Source organism: Dendropsophus ebraccatus (assembly GCF_027789765.1). Classification (NCBI taxonomy): domain Eukaryota; kingdom Metazoa; phylum Chordata; class Amphibia; order Anura; family Hylidae; genus Dendropsophus; species Dendropsophus ebraccatus. The sequence goes on from NC_091467.1 coordinate 4,418,345, forward strand.
ATACAGTGCCAAACCAAAGGGATGATGCCAGTGTCCAAAGGGATGATGCCATACAGTGCCCAACCAAAGGGATGATGCCAGACAATGTCCAACCAAAGAGATGATGCCAGACAGTGCCCAAAAAGAAGATGCCAGTGTCCAAAGGGATGATGCCATACAGTGCCCAACCAAAGAGAGGATGTCATACAGTGCCCAACCAAAGGGATTATGCCAGACAGTGCCCAACCAAAGGGATGATGCCATGCAATGCCCAACCAAGGAAAGAATGCCATAAAGTGCCCAACCAAGGAGAGGATGTCATACAGTGCCCAACCAAAGGGATGATGGCATACAGTGCCCAAAGAGGGGGGGGGGGCAGGTCAGTACTCAGGAAAAGAACGCGTTGAGCGCACAAACCTGGTTACAATTAAGAAAAAGGACCGTGTCTGTGGCATCCCCGCGCCGTACCTGATGGTCCATTCACTTTAATGACCCCTATCAGAGGGTATCTAGATACAGGTTTTCTCTGTACATCAAACTGAACTGGCATTGCCTATCGGTAGGTTCAGAGTCTTGCAGTTGTTGGAGCGTGTATATCTATATCTCTCTCTATATATTTGGTGTTGGATCCGGCAAGACCCGTCGCTGGTGAGGGGTGTCGGAGACGGCTTAGACCATAATGGCGCGGCTGGCATTGGAGCCGGGTAATCTGTGATAGAGGCCACCAGTTCTGGCCAAAGCCTCGCATCCCTGGTAAAGACGTTATCAGAGATGCCAGCATGACGTCCGATGTGACCGGAGGCATACAGGACTATGGGAGGTGACTGGGGCAGGTAGGCATGCTGGGAGTTGTAGTTTTGTACTAGCTGGAGAGCCGGAGGTTGGGGACTGTTGCCCTATGCCGTTGGACTTCACTAGATGTAGATGGGGCTCCTCAGGATCCATGGATGTGGAGTCATTGGGACTTGTTGGCGAGCCGGAATCCCTGGACCTGAGGAAACCTACAAGAAGCCATGACCTGACTTACTGGAAATAGAAGCTTTCTTGACAGCCGAAAACAACTGACTCATAACCAAGATGGCGGCTGGTATGTAAGATCACAAGAAGAGCTGCAGCAGCTGCACAAAGAACCAAACATGACCAATGGTTCTCCATATTGGAATATTCCATATGGGGCTCCAGGCCTAAGCCTTGGCCATAGTCTACCTGGCTGACTAGTGGTGGTTGAGTTGTTGTTGGTTGGACCCCCCCAGTGGCCCCTGGGCAGCAGAGGGGCCCGTGGGCAGCAGGAGTCAGGGCCCCAGGCAGTCCCTGTCAGAGCTGCATGCTGTACGGAGCAGGAACAGGGGCCCTGAGCCTGCCATCCCCACCCTGACCGCTTGGCTGCAGCACTGAGCACCCAGCACCATGTGACCAACTCCAGCATCAAGTCCCGGCCGCGGAGGGATTCGCTGTAGAGAAGAGGGGAAAAAAACACCTCACACAGCTCATCCCCGCCGTGATTTCAGTGCATTCTCCTTGTATCCCTCCGTCAGAGTGCGGCGCCCCCTACAGGAGAGACACCCAGGAGAGCTGCCGCCGCTGCTGACGCCGTCTCCCGCCGCCACCAGGACAAAGAGCCCCGCGCGCCAGCACCGGGGCTGAGAGAGCCGCCAGCCCGGGCCTCCCCTCCGCCGGGCCCTTCGTGTTTTCCCGGGCTCGGCTCGCCCCCCGCCGGACAATGAGTCCCCCCACATGCTAATGAGACGTTGACGCCACATCCGATCTTTCTCGGACGCCATTTTGGCCAGGGCAGGATCGGAGCCGCCGTGTATTGTCTGGAGGAGGACCCGGCCCGGCTCCCGCCTCATCCTCCTCCTCACAGCATCTCCCGCCACCGGCCACGGGCCCCCGGAGCTGCCCGCACCCTGACTGCCACAGGTAGGTGAGGGGCCCCCGGGCAGGGACAGCCAGAGCTCCCTCCCTCCCGCCACCGGAGCCGGGGCCCCACGGGGCCACACCGCCACGGGGGCCGCACATAGGTATACAGGGCCGGGATACACGGGGGCCACACCACCACCACGGGGGCCACACATAGATATACAGGACCGGGATACACGGGGGCCACACATAGATATACAGTGCTGGGATACACGGGGGCCACACACACACATAGATATACAGGGGCCACACATAGATATACAGGGGCCACACATAGATATACAGGGCCTGGATACACGGGGGCCGCACATAGATATACAGGGCCGGGATACACGGGGGCCACACTACCACCACGGGGGCCACACATAGGTATACAGTGCTGGGATACACGGGGGCCACACCACCACCACGGGGGCCACACATAGGTATACAGGGCCGGGATACACGGGGGCCACACATAGATATACAGTGCCTGGATACACGGGGGCCACACCACCACCACGGGGGCCACACATAGATATACAGGACCGGGATACACGGGGGCCACACATAGATATACAGTGCTGGGATACACGGGGGCCACACCACCACCACGGGGGCCACACATAGGTATACAGGACCGGGATACACGGGGGCCACACATAGATATACAGTGCCTGGATACACGGGGGCCACATATAGATAAACAGTGCCGGGATACACGGGGGCCACACATAGATATACAGTGCCGGGATACACGGGGGCCGCACATAGATATACAGTGCCGGGATACACGGGGGCCGCACATAGATAAACAGTGCCGGGATACACGGGGGCCACACATAGATATACAGTGCCGGGATACACGGGGGCCACACCACCACCACGGGGGCCACACATAGATATACAGTGCCTGGATACACGGGGGCCACACCACCACCACGGGGGCCACACATAGATATACAGTGCCTGGATACACGGGGGCCACACATAGATATACAGGGCCGGGATACACGGGGGCCACACCACCACCACGGGGGCCGCACTACCACCACGGGGGCCACACATAGATATACAGTGCCGGGATACACGGGGGCCACACATAGATATACAGTGCCGGGATACACGGGGGCCACACATAGATATACAGTGCCGGGATACACGGGGGCCACACATAGATATACAGTGCCTGGATACACGGGGGCCACACCACCACCACGGGGGCCACACATAGATATACAGGGCCGGGATACACAGGGGCCACACATAGATATACAGTGCCTGGATACACGGGGGCCACACATAGATATACACCACCACCACGGGGGCCACACCACCACCACGGGGGCCACACCACCACCACGGGGGCCACACATAGATATACAGTGCCGGGATACACGGGGGCCACACATAGATATACAGTGCCGGGATACACGGGGGCCACACATAGATATACAGTGCCGGGATACATGGGGGCCACACATAGATATACAGGGCCGGGATACACGGGGGCCACACATAGATATACAGGGGCCACACATAGATATACAGTGCCGGGATACATGGGGGCCACACATAGATATACAGTGCCGGGATACATGGGGGCCACACATAGATATACAGGGGCCACACATAGATATACAGGGGCCACACATAGATATACAGGGGCCACACATAGATATACAGGGGCCACACATAGATATACAGGGGCCACACATAGATATACAGTGCCTGGATACACGGGGGCCACACCGCCACGGGGGCCGCACATAGATATACAGTGCCTGGATACACGGGGGCCACACACACACACACACACACACACACACACACACACACACACACACACACATAGATATACAGTGCCGGGATACACGGGGGCCACACCACCACCACGGGGGCCACACATAGATATACAGTGTCTGGATACACGGGGGCCACACATAGATATACAGTGCCTGGATACACGGGGGCCACACATAGGTATACAGGGCCGGGATACACGGGGGCCACACACACACACACACACACACATAGATATACAGGGCCGGGATACACGGGGGCCACACACACACACATAGATATACAGTGCCTGGATACACGGGGGCCACACATAGATATACAGTGCCTGGATACACGGGGGCCACACACACACATAGATATACAGGGCCTGGATACACGGGGGCCACACACACACATAGATATACAGGGCCGGGATACACGGGGGCCACACACACATAGATATACAGGGCCGGGATACACGGGGGCCACGATACACGGGGGCCACACACACACACATAGATATACAGTACCGGGATACACGGGGGCCACACCACCACCACGGGGGCCACACATAGATATACAGTGCCGGCATACACATTGCCCGCTTACATGGGGGCCCCACCACTACGAGGGACGGTCACCTCACACAGGGGCCACACGCATATATACAGTGCAGGTATACACAGGGGCCCCACATACACAGGGGCCGGTCACCTCACACAGATACAGTGACGGCATATAGGGGCCACAGTCACCTCACAGAGCCATGCCCCAACCATGGGGGACAGTGACCTCACAGGGGCCACACATATATATATACAGTGCCTGCTTACATAGGGGCCCCACATATACAGGGGACAGTTACCTCATATACAGCACCACGGGTCCCATATACACAGGGGCCCCTACATACATGTATAAGGGGACAGTCATCGCACAGGGGCCCCTACATACATGTATAAGGGGACAGTCATCGCACAGGGGCCCCTACATACATGTATAAGGGGACAGTCATCGCACAGGGGCCCCTACATACATGTATAAGGGGACAGTCATCGCACAGGGGCCCCTACATACATGTATAAGGGGACAGTCATCGCACAGGGGCCCCTACATACATGTATAAGGGGACAGTCATCGCACAGGGGCCCCTACATACATGTATAAGGGGACAGTCATCGCACAGGGGCCCCTACATACATGTATAAGGGGACAGTCATCGCACAGGGGCCCCTACATACATGTATAAGGGGACAGTCATCGCACAGGGGCCCCTACATACATGTATAAGGGGACAGTCATCGCACAGGGGCCCCTACATACATGTATAAGGGGACAGTCATCGCACAGGGGCCCCTACATACATGTATAAGGGGACAGTGGCAGCGTGCACAGGGGCCCCTACATACATGTATAAGGGGACAGTGGCAGCGTGCACAGGGGCCCCTACATACATGTATAAGGGGACAGTGGCAGCGTGCACAGGGGCCCCTACATACATGTATAAGGGGACAGTGGCAGCGTGCACAGGGGCCCCTACATACATGTATAAGGGGACAGTGGCAGCGTGCACAGGGGCCCCTACATACATGTATAAGGGGACAGTGGCAGCGTGCACAGGGGCCCCTACATACATGTATAAGGGGACAGTGGCAGCGTGCACAGGGGCCCCTACATACATGTATAAGGGGACAGTGGCAGCGTGCACAGGGGCCCCTACATACATGTATAAGGGGACAGTGGCAGCGTGCACAGGGGCCCCGTATACAGTGGCAGCGTGCACAGGGGACCCCATATACATATACGGTGCCCACGCTGGCCTCTTATATACCATGCATTACAGGGACCTCCCCCTTACATCTATGAGGTTATCTGACAGGATGTGGCCTCTGTATATTGGGGCAGTATGCTGTAGCCCCCCTCCCTCTGTATATTGGGGCAGTATGCTGTAGCCCCCCTCCCTCTGTATATTGGGGCAGTATGCTGTAGCCCCCCTCCCTCTGTATATTGGGGCAGTATGCTGTAGCCCCCCTCCCTCTGTATATTGGGGCAGTATGCTGTAGCCCCCCTCCCTCTGTATATTGGGGCAGTATGCTGTAGCCCCCCTCCCTCTGTATATTGGGGCAGTATGCTGTAGCCCCCCTCCCTCTGTATATTGGGGCAGTATGCTGTAGCCCCCCTCCCTCTGTATATTGGGGCAGTATGCTGTAGCCCCCCAGTGTTCTATATGGACTCTACCTGTATATGATTGGGCCCATATATACATGTTTGTACTACTCCAGAACGCTATACAGCTAGGGGGTGTATGCTGTATATAGGGGGAGGGGCTTATACTGTATATAGGGGAGATGGTATAGACTGTATATGGGGGGAGGGGCTTATACTGTATATAGGGACAGAGGGTGTATACTGTGTATAGCTGGGGTGTATGCTGTATATAGGGGAGATGGTATATACTGTATATAGGGACAGAGGGTGTATACTGTGTATAGCTGGGGTGTATGCTGTATATAAGGGAGGTGATATATACTGTATATAGGGGGAGGGGCTTATACTGTGTATAGGGGAGATGGTATATACTGTATATAGGGGCAGAGGGTGTATACTGTATATAGGGACAGGGGGTGTATACTGTGTATAGGGACAGAGGGTGTATACTGTATATAGGGGAGGTGGTGTATACTGTATATAGGGACAGAGGGTGTATACTGTATATAGGGGAGGTGGTATATACTGTATATAGGGACAGAGGGTGTATACTGTATATAGGGGCAGAGGGTGTATACTGTATATAGGGGCAGAGGGTGTATACTGTATATAGGGGCAGAGGGTGTATACTGTATATAGGGGCAGAGGGTGTATACTGTGTATAGGGACAGAGGGTGTATACTGTGTATAGGGACAGAGGGTGTATACTGTGTATAGGGACAGAGGGTGTATACTGTGTATAGGGACAGAGGGTGTATACTGTGTATAGGGGCAGAGGGTGTATACTGTGTATAGGGACAGAGGGTGTATACTGTGTATAGGGGCAGAGGGTGTATACTGTGTATAGGGGCAGAGGGTGTATACTGTGTATAGGGACAGAGGGTGTATACTGTGTATAGGGGCAGAGGGTGTATATACTGTGTATAGGGGCAGAGGGTGTATATACTGTGTATAGGGGCAGAGGGTGTATATACTGTGTATAGGGGCAGAGGGTGTATACTGTGTATAGGGGCAGAGGGTGTATACTGTGTATAGGGGCAGAGGGTGTATACTGTGTATAGGGGCAGAGGGTGTATACTGTGTATAGGGACAGGGGGTGTATACTGTGTATAGGGACAGGGGGTGTATACTGTGTATAGGGACAGGGGGTGTATACTGTATATAGGGACAGGGGGTGTATACTGTATATAGGGACAGGGGGTGTATACTGTATATAGGGACAGGGGGTGTATACTGTATATAGGGACAGGGGGTGTATACTGTATATAGGGACAGGGGGTGTATACTGTATATAGGGACAGGGGGTGTATACTGTATATAGGGACAGGGGGTGTATACTGTATATAGGGACAGGGGGTGTATACTGTATATAGGGACAGGGGGTGTATACTGTATATAGGGACAGGGGGTGTATACTGTATATAGGGACAGGGGGTGTATACTGTATATAGGGACAGGGGGTGTATACTGTATATAGGGACAGGGGGTGTATACTGTATATAGGGACAGGGGGTGTATACTGTATATAGGGACAGGGGGTGTATACTGTATATAGGGACAGGGGGTGTATACTGTATATAGGGACAGGGGGTGTATACTGTATATAGGGACAGGGGGTGTATACTGTATATAGGGACAGGGGGTGTATACTGTATATAGGGACAGGGGGTGTATACTGTATATAGGGACAGGGGGTGTATACTGTATATAGGGACAGGGGGTGTATACTGTATATAGGGACAGGGGGTGTATACTGTATATAGGGACAGGGGGTGTATACTGTATATAGGGACAGGGGGTGTATACTGTATATAGGGACAGGGGGTGTATACTGTATATAGGGACAGGGGGTGTATACTGTATATAGGGACAGGGGGTGTATACTGTATATAGGGACAGGGGGTGTATACTGTATATAGGGACAGGGGGTGTATACTGTATATAGGGACAGGGGGTGTATACTGTATATAGGGGCGGTGGTGTATACTGTATATAGGGGCGGTGGTGTATACTGTATATAGGGACAGAGGGTGTATATACTGTATATAGGGACAGAGGGTGTATATACTGTGTATAGGGGCAGAGGGTGTATATTTTGTGTATAGGGGCAGAGGGTGTATATACTGTGTATAGGGGCAGAGGGTGTATATACTGTGTATAGGGGCAGAGGGTGTATATACTGTGTATAGGGGCAGAGGGTGTATATACTGTGTATAGGGGCAGAGGGTGTATATACTGTGTATAGGGGCAGAGGGTGTATACTGTATATAGGGACAGGGGGTGTATACTGTATATAGGGGCAGAGGGTATATACTGTATATAGGGGCAGAGGGTATATACTGTATATAGGGGAGGTGGTATATACTGTATATAGGGACGGAGGGTGTATACTGTATATAGGGGAGGTGGTATATACTGTATATAGGGACGGAGGGTGTATACTGTATATAGGGACGGAGGGTATATACTGTGCTTGCCGGCCGCTGATCGCTGTCATCGTGTCACATTGTTGTCATGTAAATTGCCGCACACGTGTGACCTGTAGCAGAGCCGGTTATCACCTGGCTGGGGGCTGTCCGTGGGAGCAATGCGGCTGTGGGCAGGGAAGGGGTTAATGCCGGGGGGCGGGCTCTCCCTGCTGTAAAAAGGCGCGCTCCGTGCTGTAGCCATGCGGCCGCCGCACTTCCTGCACTGTGTGTACTGCGCCGAACAAAGGCCCGAGCCGCGATCCCTGCCCCGGAGCCCCGCCATCTGCGGGCCACAAGCCGCGCAGCCTCCTCCCAGCATGCACCGCAGCCCCGAGCCATGGCGCCCACAGGCCTGAAGGGGGCGCAGTCTGTGCGCTGGGTCAGGCTGAGAGTGTGGGGGAGGGGGAGAGCAGGAACTGCAGCACAGCGCCGCCTACCAGGCAGCCGAGACTGCGGAGATGGTGACTCACAGCGGCCTCCCCGGCCTCTGCTCCTCTACACAGTGCTGTGCTAGATCTGCTCCTCTACCCAGTGCTGTGCTAGATCTGCTCCTCTACCCAGTGCTGTGCTAGATCTGCTCCTCTACCCAGTGCTCTGCTAGATCTGCTCCTCTACCCAGTGCTGCGCTAGATCTGCTCCTCTACCCAGTGCTGTGCTAGATCTGCTCCTCTACCCAGTGCTCTGCTAGATCTGCTCCTCTACCCAGTGCTGCGCTAGATCTGCTCCTCTACCCAGTGCTCTGCTAGATCTGCTCCTCTACCCAGTGCTCTGCTAGATCTGCTCCTCTACCCAGTGCTGTACTAGATCTGCCCCTCTACCCAGTGCTGTACTAGATCTGCTCCTCTACCCAGTGCTGTGCTAGATCTGCTCCTCTACCCAGTGCTGTGCTAGATCTGCTCCTCTACCCAGTGCTGTGCTAGATCTGCCCCTCTACCCAGTGCTGTGCTAGATCTGCCCCTCTACCCAGTGCTGTGCTAGATCTGCTCCTCTACCCAGTGCTGTACTAGATCTGCCCCTCTACCCAGTGCTGTACTAGATCTGCTCCTCTACCCAGTGCTGTGCTAGATCTGCTCCTCTACCCAGTGCTGTGCTAGATCTGCTCCTCTACCCAGTGCTGTGCTAGATCTGCTCCTCTACCCAGTGCTGTGCTAGATCTGCTCCTCTACCCAGTGCTGTGCTAGATCTGCTCCTCTACCCAGTGCTGTGCTAGATCTGCTCCTCTACCCAGTGCTGTGCCCAGTGCTGTGCTAGATCTGCTCCTCTACCCAGTGCTGTGCTAGATCTGCTCCTTTACCCAGTGCTGTGCTAGATCTGCTCCTCTACCCAGTGCTGTGCCCAGTGCTGTGCTAGATCTGCTCCTCTACCCAGTGCTGTGCCCAGTGCTGTGCTAGATCTGCTCCTCTACCCAGTGCTGTGCCCAGTGCTGTGCTAGATCTGCTCCTCTACCCAGTGCTGTGCCCAGTGCTGTGCTAGATCTGCTCCTCTACCCAGTGCTGTGCTAGATCTGCCCCTCTACCCAGTGCTGTGCTAGATCTGCCCCTCTACCCAGTGCTGTGCTAGATCTGCCCCTCTACCCAGTGCTGTGCTAGATCTGCCCCTCTACCCAGTGCTGTGCTAGATCTGCCCCTCTACCCAGTGCTGTGCTAGATCTGCCCCTCTACCCAGTGCTGTGCTAGATCTGCTCCTCTACCCAGTGCTGTGCTAGATCTGCCCCTCTACCCAGTGCTGTGCTAGATCTGCCCCTCTACCCAGTGCTGTGCTAGATCTGCCCCTCTACCCAGTGCTGTGCCCAGTGCTCTGCCCCTCTGCCCAGTGCTGCGCTAGTGACGCCCCACCGGCGGATGCCTCTACCACTGACTCCTAATGTCTGACACTGTGCTCTGCTCTTCTAGGAGGACTCGCTGGATGCATGGATGTTTTCTGCCCTGGCCCCGCGTTCTATGAAGATACCCCCTACACTACTGGCATCGGCCCTACTTTACCTTTTTGATCTAATTTTGAGAAACAAAAGGTTTGTCCTTGTTCCTTGCATTAAACCTTCCTGTATATTTTTGAAGATTAACTTAAGTGGTATCCACCATATATGAGGGCGCTGTGCAGAAGATTCAGCAAAGCTTTGTCCATGACTTACGTTCCTGTAGTTTATATACTTCTAGTTTTCTCTTCACCAGTGTTTGCAGCCAGTGCTTTTCCAGGTTTTGGCTAATGAGGATTGTAGTTTTGCACCAGTTGGTGACCATAGCTCTGGTATGAGCGTTTAACCCTTGCATGTGCAAACAACCCCTGTGCAGTGCCTGTTGGGACTTTGGTACAAGTATTTGTTGTGTACTGTGGGGCGAGATCTTGCATTCTTCTTTGGATGTTGGGTGTTATGATCTTTGGTATCCGATGTAATGAACTTGTATTCAAAGTCTTCAGCGTTTCTTGGTCCAGAAACCCTGAGGAAGAGGCGTTACTCCTGAGACAGCATCCTCATGCTGGCACCAAGGCTGCCAGATGGAGCGCTTTGTTTAGCAGGGTTCCCTGGGTTTTTGGCATGGTGTCTGACAATTCACCAGACAATAGTGCAGCATGAGGTGGTATTTTGGACCTCACCTGGGAAGTAGACTCCAGTGTGAACCTAGTCTTATTGGTAATTGTAGCCACACACATTATATTAGTGTTTGACTCCTGTTTGCCGTCTAGTTTCCACACTTTGTCCAGATTACTAATTTTCTTTGTGTAATTTTTCTGCATTTTTTTTTGTTTGACACTTTTGAGCAGAAAGCTGTCACTTCGGTCCGGTTTGTGTCACAACTATGCGATCATTATTTAGGAGAATGAATCTTGTAGTTTCAGCAATCCTGGTGGTGGGAAATGCTTGTCCTTGGTCTATGTGACGACTGGCAGCTCCCAGGGCCTCGATTTTATTTTGCTAGAATAATGTGACTTCCCTTGGAGAAGGTGAAGACGATTGATTTGATCCTTGAAGATTGATCACCACCGTAAGGTGAATATTCACACCATGCGGCCTTACACAGATTTTGGCACGTATTCTGCCCTTATACAGCAGTCCCTTTATAATTTTGCTCAGTAGTTTTTATGGTGCGTCTTTTTCTGACAATGGTTTGGTTCCACATAGAAAATACGTCTATTTCCCAGGATGCTGATCGCTTGGGGCTAGTCTGCCTGCAAAATCTCTGGCATTTATCCCCTAGGCGACCCCTGGCGTACCTGTACATCCAGTGCCGCCTATGGATGTTCAGAGCGGGGCCCTGGGTGCTGCATGTAACCAGGGACCCTGTCCGGTCGCCGTGCCCGCTAATAAGGTAATCGGATGCAGCCTTCCCTGGTTGTCCCGGAGGAGCGATTCACACGTCTGGCTCGGGACGGGGTCTGCGCCGTAATCGCGCTGATCCCAGCTCGGCACTCGGTCTGCGCCGTAATGGCACTGATCCCGCATCGGCACTCGGTTGCTTCCAGCTGCAGCAGCCAGAAGCAATCGAGTGCCTGTCTCCTTGATCTATGCTTTATATCTATACAGCATAGATCTCAATGAGAAATCAGAGTGCATATACTAGAAGTCCCTCAGGGGGCCTTCTAGTGTATGTGTAAAAAAAAAATAATTAATTAATTAATAATTAAAAAAAAAAAAAACCTCCCCTAATAAAAGTGTGAATCATCCCCCATTTACCATGTTATGAATAAATAAACAAACATGTTTGGTATCGCCGCACGTGTAATCGCCCGCATTATTAATCACATTCCTGATCTCGCATGGTAAACGGCGCAAGCGCAAAAAAATCCCAAAGTGCAAAATTGTGCATCAAATCCAGAAAAATCGTAATGAAAAGTGATCAAAAAGTCGCATATGCGCAATCAAGGTATCGATAGAAAGAACACATCATGGCGCAAAAAATTACCCCTCATGCAGCCCCATAGACCAAAGGATAAAAGCGCTATAAGCCTGGGAATAGAGCGATTTTAAGGAACATATATTTGTTAACTATGATTTAAATTTTTTACCGGCCATCAGATACAAGAAAAGTTATGTTATATATCGTTGTAATCGTAACGACTTGAGGAACATATATAACAAGTCAGTTTTACCCCAGGGCGAATGGCGTAAAAAAAAATACCCTCCAACTAAGATGTTTTTGGGGTTTTTTTTGTTTTTTTTTTTACAATTTCATCACGTCTTAAATTTTTACCTGCTTTTTCAGTGTACTTTATGAAAAAATTCAGCCTGTCATTGCAAAGTACAATTAGTGGCGCAAAAAATAAGGGCTCATGTGGGTTTCTATGTGAAAAATTGCAAGTGCTATGTATGGCCTTTTAAGCACAAGGAGGAAAAAACGAAAACGCAGACAGAAATTACAGAAAAATCTGTCATTATCACCAGGCCGGTCCACATGTGCTCAGGGGAAGTAGTGCCGCGGTCCGTTTATTGAACCGTGGTCCGGTACGGCGCCATTCTATTCACGGGTCCCGGGCCGGAGCTGAAGCACTGGAGGTGGGCCGAATCCCCCGCCTCTGTATGACGCGGCTCCATTGATTCTCATGAAGCTGTGTCATTGAGGGGAGGGAATTCCCTCCCACTGGGTGCGGGCCAGCCCGCCTCCTGTGCTTCAGCTCCGGCCCGAACCCGTGGATACAACAGCGCTGTACACAGGAACCGGGCTGCGGTTCAAAAAACGGACCGCGGCATCGGCTTCCCTGTGACGGCGCTGATCTATCCCTGGGTCAGATTAGAGGATGTACCTGATGGTACATCCTTTTTTATGTTTATCACAAAGATATCTTTTGTGCTGCAAGGTTTCTTAAAGGGGTTTTGTAATGTAAAAAAGAACTAAAATTTTGTTTTTTGTTTATCATCGACGGTAAGGACCCTATTACTGAGCCCATATACTGCCCTATAATCGGGCAGCGTACTGATATCTGTGCAGCCCTTGTAAACGAAACAAAAAAAAAAATGAACTCCTACGTACCTCTCAGCGCTCCCTGACGTTCTGCTAGCTTCGGCTCGCTAATGGCGCTGTGTGAAGTCACGGGCCTCTCAGCCAATCACTGGGACAGTGCCAGGAGCGGGCCAAACGTCAGGGAGCGTGGAGAAGTATGTAGGAGTTTATTTACACAGTCATCAGCCGTCAATCGTGCATAGTTATTACACTTAGCTATAACATGTAGCGATGCGTGCCAGATGATTTTAGTTTTAAACCTAAAGAAACGATTAGCTGATGATCGTTCTCTGACAGGGAGCGCCAATTGGTCGAAATGACCTGATAACAGCAGTTTATCGATCTGTGCAATAGGGTCCTAACACTAAGATCTTGGAATCTCTTGATTTAAATCTTCTTGCTCATTGTTACACTTGGGACATACATTGACATAGTTGCTGGTACTGTGGGATTTGCACGTTCACGAATGCGGACTACCAATCAGCCTGTGTAAAATGGCCATGCATCAGCTGACAAGAGAACATACATTCGTCAGCTGATCACTATTTTTTTTTTCCTCCCCAGTCATTTTAATCATTGATAGCTGATCAGGTAACATGGTGTGAAGACTCAGCTATCGTTTGTGCAGCCCGGCCCTGTAAGGGCTTAGCAAACCAGCTGTAATGTCGCTGCTCAGTGCGACAATTCTTTAGGCCACATAACAGGGCCCTGAATGTTGGCTGAATCCATAGCGATTGTTGATTATCTACTGGCTGGTGGGGTTCTACGAACACAGATGTTAGGGGTGGGGTAGAAGGGTCAGGCAAGGGTTCGATTTCTGCATGACCAATCCTTTGTTCCCGCAAGAGATAAGCTACAGCCAGCAGAATCCTACAGCTGCTTATTCCCCTCCCCCACTGAGAAAACATGTATGCTCAGCCTGGCCAAGCATGCATATGTATGGGGGAGCTGTGGAGAACTGCTGTCTGCCAGACAAAGGGCAGCTAGTATGTGCAGCCTTGGTTAAAGCCTTCCTTACATTGAAGCCAGTGGCATTGGATGCCTTTCCATGCGCCACTGCAATTTGCACATTTTCCACTGAATGGCACTTACTGGATAGTGTGAACACTGTGACCAAGAGGCTTTACAGGGGATTTCCACCTCCAGTTACAAGGCAGGAAGTAACCTTTATGGGGTGTTGTACGCAGGAGTCTGCTCTGATTTCCAGAACAAAGGATCTTTGGCAATACCCACGTCCAGGCCCCCCTTGGTGATGTCTGCAGGTTACTTTTATCGTCACCTCTCACCAGATTTGTTGTATTGCCTTAGCAGTATTTTAGAATGCTATTCCATCCTGTGCATCTCCAGTCGTTGCAACACCCATCATATGTAGACACCAGAAGGCCGTTGGGACCGATGGCGACGGCAACTGTTTGCTAAGGGTTTAACTACAGCCGGGATTCCCCTTTAATGGCACAAATGTTTGTAGTATTGTATGTTAAAAATCTTGTTTGCTTCCCTGCGCTGGGGTCTGTTCCTATTTTATATTTTTTTGCCCCTTGTGCTGGTGGATGTAATTTTTGTGCTCAGGGTTGGTATATGAAGGTGCCGTTCTTAGGTTACCCATGGCTGGAGCAGGATACATCTATCCCCATAAGACTCTCTTCATATACCAGTGGTTCTGATCTATGAGTTGAGCACATTTATTGGGCAGATCTTGCCTTTACATCGGTGAGCGGTCCCTGCTTTTTGACCTCTTCTCCTCCTTTATCAATATGTCAATATGTTCCATATTTGAGGATTTAATTTTTTTTTTTTTTTTTTGCGGAGCATCTGTGTTCTTGTGACTTGTTGGCTGCTGATTTTCCGAATCCAGTGTAATACTCAGCTGTACCCATGTTTTCCCGGCACTTTCCAGGTTATCCCCAGACGGTATCCTCCCTCTGCACAAGCACTATCAGCCTGAGGGAGCGCAGATCCATTTTGCTTCGCTCATCTCTATCTACGTTTCTGGTTATCCCATTCTAATAGGGAAAAATAGGTAAATAGGTCCCAGTCTCCGAACCCCTGAGTACATGGTGGATCTTGTATTCAGGGATTTGTTTTTGAATTGATTACTTTTATAGTGGTTGTCTGGTGAAACATGTGGACTAGGCATGCTGCTGTGAGGATAGAACAAACATGTATACTTACCTGTTCTCATGTCGCCCAGTCTTGGCCACTTTTCTCCTTCTCATAGTTTCCGCTAATTTTGACAGGAGATAACCGCTTGGTGTAGACAGCTTAGATCTTTCTTTTGTGGAATCTGTATGGAAGGTAATGCTTTGATTTTCACTGAACTTTACTGTGGAAACCTCCTTTTTATTTTGTTACTGACCATCCATTCTATTCATATTGCATTTAAGCTTGTTTGTTTGCACTGCCGTGTCATGTGATTGTGCGGCAATGCACCTCGGGTAAGTGAATAGGGTTGCGTTGTGGCTCTCAGGCTGTGACTGCAACATAGACAATTATATTGGAACCACTTGTGGTATACAGCACAACTATGTTCACCTACGGTACATGTCTTGTGGTGCTTTGTGATTTCAGCGCTCCAGTCGGGAGTGGATTCTGCCTGTCCCATATACATACAGATGGGTGTCTGCCTGCCCCATATATATATATATATATATATATATATATATAATTACACATACATACATACATACAGATGGGGGGGGGGGGGACACTCCAATATGTATATTCAGACAGTGCACCCCCTGGAACATCAAGACATAAACAAGCATGACTGTTGGGAGGCTGCACAAAACAGCCTCACAAG
Source organism: Dendropsophus ebraccatus (assembly GCF_027789765.1). Lineage (NCBI taxonomy): Eukaryota > Metazoa > Chordata > Amphibia > Anura > Hylidae > Dendropsophus > Dendropsophus ebraccatus. Next base: position 4,434,418 of record NC_091467.1, read on the forward strand.
CTGCTGTTGCTTCACTAAAGCCCGTATTCCACGGGTCGTTGGAGGAGCAAACGAGCGCTGTCAGCGCTCGTTTGCTCCTCGTTCGCCGCTCGCTGCCGCTGCTATTCAACGCGGCTGCAGCAAGCTGGTGAGTGCGGGAGGGGGCGGCGGGGGGCTGCCCGGGGGATCGCTAGATCGTCCGGGCAGCCCATAGGATATAGCAGCATCTGCTGCCGATGCTCCTATTCAACGGAGCGACGGCAGCAGATCGCTGCTATATCAGTCGCTTGTTTTTCAACATGTTGAAAAACAAGCGACTGCAACGATCAGCCGACATGAACGATGCCGGCTGATCGTTGCACTCTATTCCACGGAACGATTATCGTCCGTAGCAGTTGATATCGTCCGAAAACGAACGATAATCGTTCCGTGGAATAGGGCTATAAGATACACCCTTCCGTGGTGCACATAATGTAGTGATGGTAAGGGGAGAATTCACACACAACATTGTGTGCAATACAGCTCAGAGAGAGTAAATAGAGCAGGGGCACTCACCCAGTATTCTCTTCTGTCTTTATTGAAGTATCAAACACATAAAATTTGTGCCGATCAGCACACAGGTGAGGAAGGACAAACACAAAAAGGCTTT